>NW_027139475.1:107500-184859 GCF_035084215.1 Heptranchias perlo
GGTCGGAGTTTTTTGAGGGGGTCGATGAGGATAGACATTGTCCGCCTGAACTTTCAGAACGCCGTCAGTGAAGTATCTCCCACTCAGTCACCTTACAAGATAGAATCTTTGGGCATCAGTAGATACCTAAAAGTGTGGATAGCATTCCCATTGAGAGGTTATTCCTGTTCAACAGATTGGAGAGGACCAGGGGACGTGAGATTGAACTCTGGATGAGTCGGAGTCGACTGCACTGTTTCTCATTTCCCAGAGGCTTGTCCGTCTCTGGATTGCGTTTCTGGTTGGTGTGGTGGGTTCAGGCTCTCTCATGGGAGAGCTGGACCGATTCCTGACTGGGGCAGAGACCGCATCACCTAGAAGATAAGCGTCCTGATATAGATAACACTTTATACAAGGACAAGAGATCTGGATGTCCTCGTACATGAAACACAAAAAGTCCACATACAGGTGCAGCAGGTAATCCGGAAGGCAAACGGAATATTGGCCTTTATTTCGAGGGGGATGGAGTATAAAAGCAGGGAAGTCATGCTCCAACTGTACAAGGTGCTGGTGAGACCACACCTGGAGTACTGCGTACAGTTCTGGTGCCCTTATTTAAGGAAGGACATTCTTGCATTGGAGGCAGTTCGGAGAAGGTTCACTCGGTTGATTCTGGGAATGGAAGGGTTGTCTTATGAGGAAAGATTGAACAGGTTGGGTCTATACTCATTGGAGTTTAGAAGAATGAGAGGAGATCTTATTGAAACATACGAGATTCTGAGGGGGACTCGATAGGGTCGATGCTGAGAGGATGCAACCCCTCATGGGGGAATCTAAAACGAGGGGGCATAGTCTCAGTATAAGGGGTCGCCTGTTTAGGATGGAAATGAGGAGGAATTTCTTCTCCCAGGGGGTCGTGAATCTTTGGAATTCTTTACCCCAAAAAGTTGCGGAAACTGAGTCATCGAATCCATTCAAGGCCGAGTTAGACAAACTTTTGATCAGCGAGGGGGTCAAAGGGTACGGGGAAAGGGCGGGGAAGTGGAGTTGAGGTAAAAATCAGATCAGCCGTGATCTCAGTAAATGGCGGAGCAGGCTCGAGGGGCCGAACGGCCTGCTCCTCCTCCTATCTCTTATGGTCTGAGGACACAATGGGCCGAGTGGCGATCCTTCTGCGCCCTAATGTGATCCCCTGGACTGGTTTCGATCGCGTGAGGTGGGAGGGATTTTACAGTGTGTTTATTGGCCACTCCAAGGAGGTTAGATGGCTGCGGGGTTGGGGGTGAGGGAGGCATGGGGAGGGGAGCAGTGTTTAACCACGATGAGGTCTGGCCACAATGCGGCGGGGCTCGATGGAGAAGCTGGCCTTCTACTCCCCGCCAATTTTAAATGTTTGTAAGACTCCACAAATTGCGTCAATCTTCAGGTACTGCTGGTGTTCCCCAGGGCTCGGTGCTGGGACCACTGCTTCTCTTGATATATATTAATGACTTGGACAGGGCACAATTTCCAAATTTGCAGATGACACAAAGCTTGGAAAGGTCGTGAACAGTGAGGAGGATAGTGATAGACTTCAAGAGGAGATAGACAGGCTGGTGGAATGGGCGGACACGTGGCAGATGGAATTTAACGCAGAAAAATGCGGGGTGATACATTTGGGTGGGAAGAACGAGGAGAGGCAATATAAACTAGAGGGCACAATTCTAAAAGGGGCACAGGAACAGAGAGATCTGGGGGTATATGTACACAAATCGTTGAAGGTGGCAGGGCAGGTTGAGAAAGTGGTTAAAAAAGCAGACGGGATCCTGGGCTTTATCAATAAGGAAGTCATGATGAACCTTTATAAAACACTGGTTCGGCCACAACTGGAGTATTGTGTCCAGTTCTGGGCACCGCACTTTAGGAAAGATGTGAAGGCCTCAGAGAGGGTGCAGAAGAGATTTACCAGAATGATTCCAGGGATGAGGGACTTTAGTTCCGTGGATAGACTGGAGAAGCTGGGGTTGTTCTCCTTGGAACAGAGACGGTTGCGAGGAGATTTGATCGAGGTGTTCAAAATCATGAAGGGTCCAGACAGAGTAGATAGAGAGAAACTGTTCCCATTGGTGGAAGGGTCAAGGACCAGAGGACACAGATTTAAGGTGATTGGCAAAAGAACCAAAGGTGAGATGAGGAGAAACTTTTTTACCCAGCGAGTGGTGAGGATCTGGAATGCACTGCCCGAGGGGGTGGTGGAGGCAGATTCAATCATGGCCTTCAAAAGGGAACTGGGTAAGTTCTTGAAGGGACGAAATCTGCAGGGGCTACGGGGAAAGGACGGGGGAGTGGGACTGGCTGGATTGCTCTCGCAGAGAGAGCCGGCACGGACTCGATGGGCCGAGTGTCCTCCTTTCTGCGATCCTGTGATTTGACTCTCTCACTCCCTGAACAGGACGGTCTCCAATTTAATTCTCTACTCTAACTGCAGATGGCGGTTACACCTGTGAGATGCTCCCCGCAATGTGCCGCAGAGAGTCGTGTCGAAGGAGGGAGGTGGAGATCGGGGCTCCCTGCCCACGGGGTTTACCGTGTTGCAGACGGACTGATTTCGTGATCTTGGATTTCCTGACGGCCGACACCATCAAAGTGGCCTCTGAATGAGTCCTTTGTGCATTGGAAGGAGGCTCTGCTCGATTGTGTGGGGCCCCCGAAGCCCCTGACCCCGTCTCACTGCTGTGTGAATAACGGGCTGTACACAGAAATAAAATTCACCGCCTCGATCACAGTCTCAGGCCCGTGTCTTGTCTCACTTTGGGATCATGGTCTCCAAGGACATGGGAGAGTTTGACGGGACAGTGTAGAGGGAGCTTTACTCTGTATCTAACCCTGTACCTGCCCTGGGAGTGTTTGATGGGACAGTGTAGAGGGAGCTTTACTCTGTATCTAACCCTGTACCTGCCCTGGGAGTGTTTGATGGGACAGTGCAGAGGGAGCTTTACTCTGTATCTAACCCTGTACCTGCCCTGGGAGTGTTTGATGGGACAGTGTAGAGGGAGCTTTACTCTGTATCTAACCCTGTACCTGCCCTGGGAGTGTTTGATGGGACAGTGTAGAGGGAGCTTTACTCTGTATCTAACCCTGTACCTGCCCTGGGAGTGTTTGATGGGACAGTGTAGAGGGAGCTTTACTCTGTATCTAACCCTGTACCTGCCCTGGGAGTGTTTGACGGGACAGTGTAGAGGGAGCTTTACTCTGTATCTAACCCTGTACCTGCCCTGGGAGTGTTTGACGGGACAGTGTAGAGGGAGCTTTACTCTGTATCTAACCCTGTACCTGCCCTGGGAGTGTTTGATGGGACAGTGTAGAGGGAGCTTTACTCTGTATCTAACCCTGTACCTGCCCTGGGAGTGTTTGATGGGACAGTGCAGAGGGAGCTTTACTCTGTATCTAACCCTGTACCTGCGCTGGGAGTGTTTGATGGGACAGTGTAGAGGGAGCTTTACTCTGTATCTAACCCTGTACCTGCGCTGGGAGTGTTTGATGGGACAGTGTAGAGGGAGCTTTACTCTGTATCTAACCCTGTACCTGCCCTGGGAGTGTTTGACGGGACAGTGTAGAGGAAGCTTTACTCTGTATCCAACCCTGTACCTGCCCTGGGAGTGTTTGATGGGGCAGTGTAGAGGGAGCTTTACTCTGTATCTAACCCTGTACCTGCCCTGGGAGTGTTTGATTGGACAGTGTAGAGGGAGCTTTACTCTGTATCTAACCCTGTACCTGCCCTGGGAGTGTTTGATGGGACAGTGTAGAGGGAGCTTTACTCTGTATCTAACCCTGTACCTGCCCTGGGAGTGTTTGATGGGACAGTGTGGAGGGAGCTTTACTCTGTATCTAACCCTGTACCTGCCCTGGGACTGTTTGATGGGACAGTGTCGAGGGAGCTTTACTCTGTATCTAACCCTGTACCTGCCCTGGGAGTGTTTGATGGGACAGTGTAGAGGGAACTTTACTATGTATCTAACCCTGTACCTGCCCTGGGAGTGTTTGATGGGACAGTGTAGGAGATCCTTTCATTGCCAGATTCTATCTTTCTCTGTCAGCCTCTCATCCTTTGTCTCTCATTCTCTCCCTTGTTCTCCCTCCCTCTGTTCCTCCCTGTCTTTGTTGCTCGACACAGATCATGAACATCTACACAACGAACATACGAATTAAGAGCAGGAGGAGGCCACTCGGCCCCTCGAGCCTGCTCTCCCATTTGATAAGATCACGGCTGATCTGATTGTGTCCTCAACCCTACTATCCCCGTCTACCGACTATAACCTTTGACTCCCTTGTTAATCAGGACTTGATCGAACTCAGCCTTAATAATATTCACTGACCCTGCCTCCCCCGCTCTCTGGGGAAGGGAGTTCCACACACTCACCACCCTCTGAGAGAAAACATTTCTCCTCATCTCCGTCTTAAATGGGAGACCCCTCATTTTTAACCTGTGTCCCCCTGGTTCTCGTCTCTCCCACAAGGGGAAACATCCTCTCAGCATCTCCCCCTTCAAGTCCCCTCAGGATCTTCGATGTTTCAATAAGATCACCTCTCATTCTTCGAAACTCCAGTGTGTACAGGCCCAACCTTTCCTCATAAGATAACCCCCTCATCCCAGGAATCAGTCGAGTGAACCTTCTCTGAACCGCCTCCAAAGCAAATTCTGTCCTTTCTTAATTTTTTTGTTATTCGTTCATGGGATGTGGGCATCGCTGGCGAGGCCGGCATTTATTGCCCATCCCTAATTGCCCCTTGAGAAGGTGGTGGTGAGCCGCCTTCTTGAACCGCTGCAGTCCGTGTGGTGAAGGTTCTCCCACAGTGCTGTTAGGAAGGGAGTTCCAGGATTTGGACCCAGCGACGATGAAGGAACGGCCGATATATTTCCAAGTCGGGATGGTGTGTGACTCGGAGGGGAACGTGCAGGTGGTGTTGTTCCCATGTGCCTGCTGCCCTTGTCCTTCTAGGTGGTAGAGGTCGCGGGTTTGGGAGGTGCTGTCGAAGAAGCCTTGGCGAGTTGCTGCAGTGCATCCTGTGGATGGTCCACACTGCAGCCACGGTGCGCCGGTGGTGAAGGGAGTGAATGTTTAGGGTGGTGGATGGGGTGACAATCAAGCGGGCTGCTTTGTCCTGGATGGTGTCGAGCTTCTTGAGTGTTGTTGGAGCTGCACTCATCCAGGCAAGTGGAGAGTATTCCATCACACTCCTGACTTGTGCCTTGTAGATGGTGGAAAGGCTTTGGGGAGTCAGGAGGTGAGTCACTCGCCGCAGAATACCCAGCCTCTGACCTGCTCTTGTAGCCACAGTATTTATGTGGCTGGTCCAATTAAGTTTCTGGTCAATGGTGACCCCCAGGATGTTGATGGTGGGGGATTCGGTGATGGTAATGCCGTTGATTGTCAAGGGGAGGTGGTCAGACTCTCTCTTGTTGGAGATGGTCATTGCCTGGCACTTGTCTGGTGCGAATGTTACTTGCCACTTATCAGCCCAAGCCTGGATGTTGTCCAGGTCTTGCTGCATGCGGGCTCGGACTGCTTCATTATCTGAGGGGTTGCGAATCGAACTGAACACTGTGCAATCATCAGCGAACATCCCCATTAGATCTTTCCACTTGTGGGGGAGACCAGAACTCGGGGCCATAAATATAAGATAGTCACTGATAAATCCAATAGGGAATTCAGGAGAAACTTCTTTACCCAGAGAGTGGTGAGAATGTGGAACTCGCTCCCACAAGGAGCAGTTGAGGTGAATAGTGTAGATGGATTTAAGGGGAAGCTGGATAAACACATGAGGGAGAGAGGAATAGAAGGAGATGGTGAGAGGGTGAGATGGAGCAGGGAGGGAGGAGGCTCGTGTGGAGCATAAACACCGGGATGGACTAGTGGGGCCGAATGGCCTGTTTCTGTGCTGTAAATTCTATGTAAATCCATGTCGTAATATATTCTCTCCCTCATCTCTCCATGTCCTTTTATAATCTCTCACCTAATTCTCGATCTCTCTCTATAATCTCTCCCCATCTCTCCCTCTCCCTCTATAATCTCTCTCCTATCTCCCCCTCTCCCTCTATAATTTCTCCCCATCTCTCTCTCTCCCTCTATAATCTCACCCCCATCTCTACCTCTCTCTCTATAATCTCTCCTCATCTCTCCCTCTCCCTCTATAATCTCTCCCTATCTCTCCCTCTCCCTCTATAATCTCTCTCCTATCTCTCCCTCTCCCTCTATAATCTCTCTCCCTCTCCCTCTATAATTTCTCCCCATCTCTCTCTCTCCCTCTATAATCTCTCCCCATCTCTACCTCTCCCTCTATAATCTCTCTCCTATCTCTCCCTCTCCCTCTATAATCTCTCTCCTATCTCTCCCTCTCCCTCTTTAATTGCTCCTCATCTCTCTCTCTCCCTCTATAATCTCTCCCCATCTCTACCTCTCCCTCTATAATCTCTCCCTATCTCTCCCTCTCCCTCTATAATCTCACCCTCATCTGTACCTCTCTCTCTATAATCTCTCCCCATCTCTCCCTCTCCCTCTATAATCTCTCTCCTATCTCTCCTTCTCCCTCTATAATCTCTCCTCATCTCTGCCTCTCCCTCTATAATCTCTCCCCATCTCTACCTCTCCCTCTATAATCTCTCCCCATCTCTCCCTCTCCCTCTATAATCTCTCTCCTATCTCTACCTCTCCCTCTATAATCTCTCCCCATCTCTCCCTCTCCCTCTATAATCTCTCTCCTATCTCTCCCTCTCCCTCTATAATCTCTCTCCAATCTCTCCTTCTCCCTCTATAATCTCTCCCCATCTCTCCCTCTCCCTCTATAATCTCTCCCCATCTCTCCCTCTCCCTCTATAATCTCTCCCAATCTCTCCCTCTCCCTCTATAATCTCTCTCCTATCTCTCCTTCTCCCTCTATAATCTCTCCCCATCTCGCCCTCTCCCTCTATAATCTCTCCCCATCTCTCCCTCTCCCTCTATAATCTCTCCCCATCTCTACCTCTCCCTCTATAATCTCTCCCAATCTCTCCCTCTCCCTCTATAATCTCACCCTCATCTCTACCTCTCTCTCTATAATCTCTCCCCATCTCTACCTCTCCCTCTATAATCTCTCCCCAACTCTCCCTCTCCTTCTATAATCTCTCTCCTATCTCTCCCTCTCCCTCTATAATCTCTCTCCTATCTCTCCTTCTCCCTCTATAATCTCTCCCCATCTCTCCCTCTCCCTCTATAATCTCTCCCCATCTCTACCTCTCCCTCTATAATCTCTCCCCATCTCTCCCTCTCCCTCTATAATCTCTCTCCTATCTCTACCTCTCCCTCTATAATCTCTCCCCATCTCTCCCTCTCCCTCTATAATCTCTCTCCTATCTCTACCTCTCCCTCTATAATCTCTCCCCATCTCTCTCTCTCCCTCTATAATCTCTCTCCTATCTCTCCCTCTCCCTCTATAATCTCTCTCCTATCTCTCCTTCTCCCTCTATAATCTCTCCCCATCTCTCCCTCTCCCTCCATAATCTCTCCCCATCTCTCCCTCTCCCTCTATAATCTTTCCCCATCTCTCCCTCTCCCTCTATAATCTCTCCCCTATCTCTCCCTCTCACTCTATAATCTCTCCCTATCTCTCCCTCTCCCTCTATAATCTCTCCCCTATCTCTCCCTCTCCCTCTATAATCTCTCCCTATCTCTACCTCTCCCTCTATAATCTCTCCCTATCTCTCCCTCTCCCTCTATAATCTCTCCCCATCTCTCCCTCTCCCTCTATAATCTCTCCCCATCTCTCTCTCTCCCTCTATAATCTCTCCCC
The DNA here is from genome assembly GCF_035084215.1 of Heptranchias perlo. Taxonomy (NCBI): domain Eukaryota; kingdom Metazoa; phylum Chordata; class Chondrichthyes; order Hexanchiformes; family Hexanchidae; genus Heptranchias; species Heptranchias perlo. The sequence continues at coordinate 115,286 of NW_027139475.1, forward strand.
ATCTCGACCTCTCCCTCTATAATCTCTCCCCTATCTCTCCCTCTCCCTCTATAATCACTCCCCATCTCTCTCTGTCCCTCTACAATCTTTCCCCTGTCTCTCCCTCTATAACCTCTCCCCTATCTCTTCCTCGACAATCTCTCCCCGATCTCTCCCTCTACAATCTCTCCACTATCTCTCCCTCGAAAATCTCACCCCCGATCTCTCCCTCTCCCTCTTTTATCTCTCCCCTTAATGAGTGATGAACCAGATTTAGTTAACGGCTTAACTGTACGTGAACATCTATCCAATAGTGATCATTACATGATCGAGTTCAATGCAGTGATTGAAAGGGAAGACAGTGAATCAGCTGCTAAGATTCAAGACTTAGGTAATGTTTCAAGAAACATTTAACGTGATACAGAAATGGTTTATACCCCTGAGGGGCAAGAACTCTACTTGCCAAAAAAAACAGCCATGGGCAACTAAAGAGGTAAGGGACAGTATAAGACATAAGGAAAGGGCATACAAAAAGGCAACAAAATGGCACAGATCCTGGCGAATGGGAAAGATACAAAGATCAACAAAGCGTCACAAAACAGATAGTAAGGGCTACAAAAAGAGAGTATGAAAAGAAACTTGCAAGGGATATCAAAACCAATACGAAGAACTTTTATAGTTATATTAGAAAAAAGAGGGTGGTCAGGAGCAGTGTTGGCCCCTTAAAAACTGGAAGTGGGGATATTGTCATTGACAATGGGGAAATGGCGGACATGTTGAACGATTACTTTGCGTCAGTATTTACAGTAGAAAAAGAGGAGAGCATGCCGGAAATCCCAAGAAAACTAATATTGAATCAGGGACAAGGACTCGATAAAATTAACATAAGTAAAGCAACAGTAATGAAAAAATAATAGCACCAAAGAGTGACAAATCCCCAGGAGCAGATGGTTTCCATCCCAGGGTTTTAAAGGAAGTAGGTGAGCACATTGCAGATGCCCTAACTATAATCTTTCAAAGTTCTCCAGATTCAGGAACTGTCCCTCTCGATTGGAAAATTGCACATGTCACTCCGCTTTTTAAGAAAGGAGAGAGAGGGAAACCAGGGAATTATAGACCAGTTAGCCTAACATCTGTTGTGGGCAAAATGCTGGAGTCTATAATTAAGGATAGGGTGACTGAACACCTCGAGAATTTTCAGTTAATCAGAGAGAGCCAGCATGGATTTGTGAAAGGTAGGTCGTGCCTGACAAATCTGATTGAATTTTTTGAAGAGTTGACGAGAGTAGTGGACAGGGGAATGTCAATAGATGTTATTTATATGGACTTCCAGAAGGCATTTGATAAGGTCCCACATAAGAGACTGTTAGCTAAGATAGAAGCCCATGGAATCGAGGGAAAAGTACGGACTTGGTTAGGAAGTTGGCTGAGCGAAAGGCGACAGAGAGTAGGGATAATGGGTAGGTACTCACATTGGCAGGATGTGACCAGTGGAGTCCTGCAGGGATCTGTCTCAGGGCCTCAATTATTCACAATATTTATTAACGACTTAGATGAAGGCATAGAAAGTCTCATATCTAAGTTTGCCGATGACACAAGGATTGGTGGCATTGGAAGCAGTGTCGATGAAAACATAAAATTACAAAGGGATATTGATAGATTAGGTGAATGGGCAAAACTGTGGCAAATGGAATTCAATGTCGACAAATGTGAGGTCATCCACTTTGGATCAAAAAAGGATAGAACAGGGTACTTTCTAAATGGTAAAAAGTTAAAAACCATGGATGTCCAAAGGGACTTAGGGGTTCAGGTACATTGATCATTGAAGTGTCATGATCAGGTGCAGAAAATAATCAATAAGGCTAATGGAACGCTGGCCTTTCTTTCGAGAGGACGAGAGTACAAGGGGGCAGAAGTTATGCTGCAGCTATACAAAACCCTGGTTAGACCGCACCTGGAGCACTGTGAGCAGTTCTGGGCACCGCACCTTCGGAAGGACATATTGGCCTTGGAGGGAGTGCAGCGTAGGATTACCAGAATGATACCCGGACTTCAAGGGTTAAGTTACGAGGAGAGATTACACAAATTGGGGTTGTATTCTCTGGAGTTTCGAAGGTTAAGGGGTGATCTGATCGAAGTTTATAAGATATTAAGGGGAACGGATAGGGTGGATAGAGAGAAACTATTTCCGCTGGTTGGGGATTCTCGGAGTTGGGGGCACAGTCTAAAAATTAGAGCCAGACCTTTCAGGAGCGAGATTAGAAAACATTTCTACACACAAAGGGTGGTAGAAGTTTGGAACTCTCTTCCGCAAACGGCAATTGATACCAGCTCAATTGCTAAATTTAAATCGGAGATCGATAGGCTTTTTGGCAACCAAAGGTATTAAGGGATATGGGCCAAAGGCAGGTATATGGAGTTAGATCACAGATCAGCCATGATCTTATCAAATGGCGGAGCAGGCACGAGGGGCTGAATGGCCTCCTCCTGTTCCTATGTTCGATGTTCCGATGTTTAATTTCCCGATTGCTCCCGTGTTTGGGTCAGTCTCTGACTCTAAACATTGTCAAGTTGTGTAATAGTGTCCGACCGTGGAGAGGCGGGGATGGTTTACGGACAAGGTGAGGGCCTTTTACGGCAGTCCTCGTGGGCCCAGGAGGAGCAGGCTGTCCGTTCGACCGGTCGCCGTGCGGGAGAACGGGCCTACGCGATGTTAATGAGGCCCTGCCCTTTCTCGGCCTCCCCTCCCCACCGCTCTGCCCCTCCTCCCTTCTCCGCCTCCCCGTAAATATCGGAGTCAATGCTGAGGAGAAACAGGACACGGATATGAGACTTTGATCAATGCAGTGAGGTTTATTTCTGATTGCAGCAGTACAAGGGTCAGGGGTCACGGGGCCCACACCATCAAACGCAGCCTCAATTAAAGTTGGCTTCTGATGGAACCTCGGACGGGTCTCACAGCGGGATCCATCTCAGTCCGAAACTTGCTTTGGGATGCAGCATGCGTATCCCCTGAAACACAGCCTGGACAAACTGTACTCGTCAGCCTCGCACATTCGAGCTGTGCAGTGCCCTCCACGCGAATCACATACAAAGATCGAGCCTGAAATCAGTAAAGGAAGAGGTCGTTCGTCCATCGTTCTGTGCGGGGAAAGTGGGGAGACCACCAGGGACGGACCGAGCCGAGTCTCTCAGTGTTACAGTCAGGTGGGGCGGGGGGTGCGGAGGAGGCGGGCGTGGGGAGTATTTACACAGAATTACATAGAATTTACAGCACAGAAACAGGCCATTCGGCCCCACTGGTCTATCCCAGTGTTTATGCTCCACACGAGCCTCCTCCCTCTTTACTCCGTCTCACCCTCTCACCATCTCCTTCTATTCCTCTCTCCCTCATGTGTTTATCCAGCTTCCCCTTAAATCCATCTACACGATTCACCTCAACTCCTCCTTGTGGGAGCGAGTTCCACATTCTCATCACTCTCTGGGGAAAGAAGTTTCTCCTGAATTCCCCGATTGGATTTATTAGTGACTATCTTATATTTATGGCCCCGAGTTCTGGTCTCCCCCACAAGTGGAAACATCTTCTCTCCGTCTACCCTATCGAACCCTTTCATAATCTTAAAGACCTCGATCAGGTCACCCCTCAGTATTCTCTTTTCTAGAGAAAAGAGCCCCAGTCTGTTCAATCTTTCCTTATAGGTAAAACCTCTCAGTTCTGGTATCATCCTTGTAAATCTTTTTCACACCTTATCCAGTGCCTCAATCCTTTTTATAATATGGAGACCAGAACTGTGCACAGTGCTCCAAGTGTGGTCCAACCAAGGTATATGGAGACCAGAACTGTGCACAGTACTCCAAGTGTGGTCCAACCAAGGTATATGGAGACCAGAACTGTGCACAGTACTCCAAGTGTGGTCTAACAAAGGTATATGGAGAGCAGAACTGTGCACCGTGCTCCAAGTGTGGTCTAACCAAGGTATATGGAGACCAGAACTGTGCACAGTGCTCCAAGTGTGGTCCAACCAAGGTATATGGAGACCAGAACTGTGCACAGTACTCCAAGTGTGGTCCAACCAAGGTATATGGAGACCAGAACTGTGCACAGTACTCCAAGTGTGGTCTAACCAAGGTATATGGAGAGCAGAACTGTGCACAGTGCTCCAAGTGTGGTCTAACCAAGGTATATGGAGACCAGAACTGTGCACAGTGCTCCAAGTGTGGTCTAACCAAGGTATATGGAGACCAGAACTGTGCACAGTGCTCCAAGTGTGGTCTGTCCAAGGTTCTGTACAAGTTTAACATAAATTCTCTATTCTATACCTCAAGTAATTTTGATGAATTTTGATGGTGTGAAATGTCTGATTTTATATCGACCTCCCGTTCTCCACCCTGCCCGATATTGAGTTTCACCAATATCGAAAGTTCAGTACTGAGGGAGCGCCGCACTGTCGGAGGGTCACTACTGAGGGAGCGCCGCACTGTCAGAGGGTCAGTACTGAGGGAGCGCCGCACTGTCGGACGGTCAGTACTGAGGGAGCGCCGCACTGTCAGAGGGTCAGTACTGAGGGAGCGCTGCACTGTCGGACGGTCAGTACTGAGGGAGCGCTGCACTGTCGGAGGGTCAGTACTGAGGGAACGCTGTACTGTCGGAGGGTCATTACAGAGGGAGCGCCGCACTGTCGGAGGGTCAGTACTGAGGGAGCGCCGCACAGTCGGAGGGTCAGTACTGAGGGAGCGCTGCACTGTTGGAGGGTCAGTACTGAGGGAACGCTGCACTGTCGGAGGGTCAGTACAGAGGGAGCGCTGCACTGTCGGAGGGTCAGCACTGAGGGAGCGCCGCACAGTTGGAGGGTCAGTACTGAGGGAGCGCCGCACAGTCGGAGGTGCCGTCTTTCATAGAATCACAGAATCGTAGCGAGAGCAATCCAGCCAGTCCCACTCCCCTGTACTTTCCCCGTAGCCCTGCAAATTTTTCCCTTCAAGGACTTATCCAGTTCCCTTTTGAAGGCCATGATTGAATCTGCCTCCACCACCCCCTCGGGCAGTGCATTCCAGATCCTCACCACTCGCTGGGGAAAAAAGTTTCTCCTCATCTCACCTTTGGTTCTTTCCCCAATCACCTTAAATCTGTGTCCTCTGGTCCTTGACCCTTCCACCAATGGGAACAGTTTCTCTCTATCTACTCTGTCTGGACCCTTCATGATTTTGAACACCTCGATCAAATCTCCTCGCAACCGTCTCTGTTCCAAGGAGAACAACCCCAGCTTCTCCAGTCTGTCCACGGAACTAAAGTCCCTCATCCCTGGAATCATTCTGGTAAATCTCTTCTGCACCCTCTCTGAGACCTTCACATCTTTCCTAAAGTGCGGTGCCCAGAACTGGACACAATACTCCAGTTGTGGCCGAACCAGTGTTTTATAAAGGTTCATCATGACGTCCTTGCTTTTGTACTCTCTGCCTCTATTTATAAAGCCCAGGATCCCGTCTGCTTTTTTTAACCACTTTCTCAACCTGCCCTGCCACCTTCAACGATTTGTGTACATATACCCCCAGATCTCTCTGTTCCTGTACCCCTTTTAGAATTGTACCCTCTAGTTTATATTGTCTCTCCTCGTTCTTCCCACCCAAATGTATCACCTCGCATTTTTCTGGGTTAAATTCCATCTGCCACGTGTCCGCCCATTCCACCAGCCTGTCTATCTCCTCTTGAAGTCTATCACTATCCTCCTCACTGTTCACTACCCTTCCAAGTCTTGTGTCATCTGCAAATTTGGAAATTGTGCCCTGTCCAAGTCATTAATATATCTCAAGAGAAGCAGTGGTCCCAGCACCGAGCCCTGGGGAACACCACTGTACACCTCCCTCCAGTCCCAAAAACAACCGTTCACCACTACTCTCTGTTTCCTGTCACTTCACCAATTCTGTATCCGTGCTGCTCCTGCCCCCTTTATTCCATGGGCTTCAATCTTGATGATAAGACTATCATGTTTTCGGATGAGACGTTAAACCGAGGGCCCCGTCTGCCCTCTCAGGTGGACGTAAAATCCCACGGCCACTATTGGAAGAAGAGCAGGGGGGAGTTCTCCCCGGTGTCCTGGGGCCGATATTTATCCCTCAAACAACATCACTAAAAAAACAGATGATCTGGGTCATTCTCACATTGCTGTTTGTGGGATCCTGCTGTGCGCAAATTGGCTGACACGTTTCCCACATGACAATAGTGACCACTCCTGTAAGAGGTCTTCATTGGCTGCAGAGGGCTTTGGGACATCCTGAGGGAGATGAAAGACGCCATGGAAATGGAGGATCCTTCTTTCTCTCCCTCTCTCTCTCTCCCTCTCTCCCTCTCTCTCTCTCTCTTTCTCTCTCTCTCTCTTTCTTTCTCTCTCACTCTCCCTCTTTCCCTCTCTCGATCTTTCTCTCTCTCCTTTTCTTTATCTCTATTTCCCTCTCTCTCATTCGTTCTCTCTCTTTTTCTCTCTCTCTTTCTTTCTCTCTCTCTCTATCTTTCTCTCTCTCTTTCTTTGTCTCTCTCTTTCTTTCTTTTTCTCTCTCTCTCTTTCTCACTCTCTACCTTTCTCTCTCTCTCTCTTTCTTTCTCTCTCTCTCTCTTTCTCTCTCTCTCTCTCTCTTTCTCTCTCTCTTTCATTCTTTTTCTCTCTCTCTTTCCCTCTCTCTCTTTCTCTCTCTCTCCATCTCTCTTTCTTCCTCTCTCTCTCCCTCTCTGTCTTTCTTTCTTTATCTCTATTTCCCTCTCTCTCTCTCTCTATCTCTCTTGCTCTCTCTCTCTCTTTCTTTCTCTCTCTTTCTCTCTCTCTATCTTTCTCTCTCTCTATTTCCCTCTCTCTCTTTCCCTCTCCATCTCTTCCGTTCTTTCTCTCTTCCTTTCTCTCTCTCTCTCTCTCTCTCTTTCCTTTCTCCAAAGACTGAATCCCTCACTTTTCCCTCTCACTGTGCAATGACTGGAAGCAGGAACTGGGAGATTTCCCTCTCCCCATTCCCCCAGGTACTGAGACAAATTGTCCCCTCTGTGTCACTGGTCCAGCTCACACCCGCTCCCTCAGCACTGGCCGGAGACGGGCTCTTGATTTCCTGGATTGATTGTCCAGTGGGTGATTTACTGACCTCCATAAAACCTTGGAGAGAGCCCACTTTGGACAGCGATGGGCTGAGCCAGCACCAGGACTCCAAGGACCAGGAGCAGAACCTTCTTCATCTTCCACTGAGTGGCTCAGAGTCAGGATCAGACGGCTGGAGTACAGAAGCTCGGTGTCCAGATACAGAGAGTTTACTGCAATTTATACTCACCCACACGGGGAGTGGCCCCATCTCGGGCATTTAAAGGGACAGTCCAACAACTGAGGGCGAGATTAACCAGAATCAAAATTTAAATAAATGTCCCAAGAGATTTCTTTAATAAACGGAGGGACCGATCCAGGGAAGGATTGAGCAGATGAAGGTTTAAAGCAATCGCTTGTTGTGATTAAGGTAAGAATCATACCGCACTGCAGGAGGCCATTCTGTCCATCGTGCTGGTGCTAGCTCTATGAGAGTGCTACCCACTGAGTCCCACTCTCCCTGCTTTTTCCCCACAGCTCTGTGGACACCTTTTCAAGTATTTCTCCAATTCCCCTTTTGAAAGTTATTATTGAATCTGCTTCCACCGCCCGTTCAGGCAGTGAATTCCAGATCATCACAACTCGCTGCGTAAAGAAACATTCTCCCGACACAGTCCCGACACTGAACACAGTCCCTACACTGAACACAGTCCCTACACTGAACACAGTCCTTACACTGAACACAGTCCTTACACTGAACACAGTCCCTGCACTGAACACAGTCCATACACTGAACACAGTCCATACACTGAACACAGTCCCTGCACTGAACACAGTCCATACACTGAACACAGTCCCGACACTAAACACAGTCCATACACTGAACACAGTCCATACACTGAACACAGTCCCTACACTGAACACAGTCCATACACTGAACACAGTCCCTACACTGAACACAGTCCATACACTGAACACAGTCCCTACACTGAACACAGTCCATACACTGAACACAGTCCATACACTGAACACAGTCCCTACACTGAACACAGTCCCTACACTGAACACAGTCCATACACTGAACACAGTCCCGACACTGAACACAGTCCCTACACTGAACACAGTCCATACACTGAACACAGTCCATACACTGAACACAGTCCCTACACTGAACACAGTCCATACACTGAACACAGTCCATACACTGAACACAGTCCCTACACTGAACACAGTCCTTACACTGAACACAGTCCCTACACTGAACACAGTCCATACACTGAACACAGTCCCTACACAAAACACAGTCCATACACTGAACACAGTCCATACACTGAACACAGTCCATACACTGAACACAGTCCCTACACTGAACACAGTCCCTACACTGAACACAGTCCTTACACTGAACAAAGTCCCTACACTGAACACAGTCCATACACTGAACACAGTCCCTACACTGAACACAGTCCCGACACTAAACACAGTCCCGACACTGAACACAGTCCCTACACTGAACACAGTCCATACACTGAACACAGTCCCGACACTAAACACAGTCCCTGCACTGAACACAGTCCCTACACTGAACACAGTCCCTGCACTGAACACAGTCCCTACACCGAACACAGTCCCTACACTGAACACAGTCCATACACTGAACACAGTCCCTACACTGAACACAGTCCCTGCACTGAGCACAGTCCCTACACTGAACACAGTCCCTGCACTGAACGCAGTCCCGACACTGAACACAGTGTGATTGTGGGAGTGAGTGAGTGTGCGAGTGAGTGAGTGTGCGAGTGTGTATGTGAGTGTGTTTTGCCCAGACAGGGTGTGCACATGGTGAGAGAAGGTGTTTGTGGAATTGGAAACAGTGTTTAATGTTTGAAACTGGTGATATCTGTACACTCAGGAGTTGAGGGGCTGTGTCCAGTCCCCACAGAATGTCAGCGAGCTGTTCTCTCTTATTCAGAAACAGTTCATTTCTGGCAGGTCCTCACACCTTGTCCAAACGTTTACAGACAGGCCGGCGACTGCACACAGATCAGATCCGTTTTAGAGGCAAACGATTAACAGACCAACAATCTGCTCAGAAAGTGGGAAATGTTTAACCCAGTGGGGCAGAGGGATGAAGGCAGGGTGAGAGAGACACGGAGAGATCGCACGAAAGAAAGAGAGAGAACAAGAGGGAGGGAGGGGAGAGACACAGGTGATGAGAGAGGGACAGAGGGAGAGAGAGCAAGAGGCAGAAATCAAGAAAAAGGCATGGATAGGAGAGGGAGAGAGAAGGAGGGGTAGAGGGAGAGAGAGAGAGAGAGAGGGAAAGGGAGAGAGAGAAAGAGAGGGAGAGAGGGGAGAGAGAGAGAGGGAGAGAGTGGAAAACAGAGAGTAGGGGTTAAGGGTAGTTACTCAGACCGGAAAAAGTTGGGAAGTGGTTTTCCACAGGGATCGGTACTGGGACCACTGTTGTTCACAATTTACATCAACGATTTGGACTCAGGAATCAGAAGTACAATTTCACAATTTGCCGACGATAACAAATTGGGGGGTGTCGTTAATACACAGGAAGAATGGGTCAAAATACAAGAGGATATTAATAAACGTACAGAATGGGCGTGGAATTGGGAAATGAATTTCAATGTAGATAAGTGTGAGGTGGTGCATTTTGGTGGGAAGAATAAGGAGGCCACACACTGATTGGATAATAAGAGTCGAAATGGGGGAGAGGAGCAGAGGGATCTGGGGGTACAGATACACAAATCACCAAAAGTAGAGTCGCAGTTTAATAAGGACATAAAAAAAGGCAAATCAAACACTGGGGTTCATTTCTCGAGGGATAGAATTGAAAAGCAGAGAAGTTATGTTAAACTTGTGTAGAACCTTGGTTAGACCACACTTGGAGCACTGTGCACAGTTCTGGTCTCCATGTACCTTGGTTAGACCACACTTGGAGCACTGTGCACAGTTCTGGTCTCCATATACCTTGGTTAGACCACACTTGGAGCACTGTGCACAGTTCTGGTCTCCATATACCTTGGTTAGACCACACTTGGAGCACTGTGCACAGTTCTGGTCTCCATATACCTTGGTTAGACCACACTTGGAGCACTGTGCACAGTTCTGGTCTCCATATACCTTGGTTAGACCACACTTGGAGCACTGTGCACAGTTCTGGTCTCCATATGCCTTGTTTAGGCCACACTTGGAGCACTGTGCACAGTTCTGGTCTCCACAAACCTTGGTTAGACCACACTTGGAGCACTGTGCACAGTTCTGGTCTCCATATACCTTGGTTAGACCACACTTGGAGCATTGTGCACAGTTCTGGTCTCCATATACCTTGGTTAGACCACACTTGGAGCATGGTGCACAGTTCTGGTCTCCATATACCTTGGTTTGACCACACTTGGAGCACTGTGCACAGTTCTGGTCTCCATATACCTTGGTTAGACCACACTTGGAGCACTGTGCACAGTTCTGGTCTCCATATACCTTGGTTAGACCACACTTGGAGCACTGTGCACAGTTCTGGTCTCCATATACCTTGGTTAGACCACACTTGGAGCACGGTGCACAGTTCTGGTCTCCATATACCTTGGTTAGACCACACTTGGAGCACTGTGCACAGTTCTGGTCTCCATATACCTTGGTTAGACCACACTTGGAGCACTGTGCACAGTTCTGGTCTCCATATACCTTGGTTAGACCACACTTGGAGCACTGTGCACAGTTCTGGTCTCCATATACCTTGGTTAGACCACACTTGGAGCACTGTGCACAGTTCTGGTCTCCATATACCTTGGTTAGACCACACTTGGAGCACTGTGCACAGTTCTGGTCTCCATATACCTTGGTGAGACCACACTTGGAGCACTGTGCACAGTTCTGGTCTCCATATACCTTGGTTAGACCACACTTCCTCCCCGCGCCCTTCTCCGCCTCCCCGTAAATATCGGAGTCAATGCTGAGGAGAAACAGGACACGGATATGAGACTTTGATCAATGCAGTGACTTTTATTTCTGATTGCAGCAGTACAAGGGTCAGGGGTCACGGGGCCGACACCATCAAACGCAGCCTCAATTAAAGTTGGCTTCTGTTGGAACCTCGGACGGGTCTCACAGCGGGATCCATCTCAGTCCGAACCTTTCTTCGGGATGCAGCACGCGTTTCCCCAGGAACACAGACCGTGCAAAGTGACCTCGTTGGCCGCACACAGTAGAACTGTGCAGTACCCTCCATTCGACTCACATCCAAATATCGAACCTGAAATCAGCAAAGGAAGAGGTCGTTCGTCCATCGTTCTGTGCGGCGAAAGTGGGGAGACCACCAGGGACGGACCGAGCCGAGTCTCTCAGTGTTACAGTCAGGTGGGACGGGGGGTGCGGAGGAGGCGGGCGTGGGGAGTATTTACACAGAATTATATAGAATTTACAGCACAGAAACAGGCCATTCGGCCCCACTGGTCTATCCCGGTGTTTATACTCCACAGGAGCCTCCTCCCTCCCTACTCCATCTCACCCGATCACCATCTCCTTCTATTCCTCTCTCCCTCATGTGTTTATCCAGCTTCCCCTTAAATCCATCAACACTATTCATTTCAACTACTCCTTGTGGGAGCGAGTTCCACATTCTCACCACTCTCTGCGTAAAGAAGTTTCTCCTGAATTCCCCTCTTTGATTTATTAGTGACTATCTTATATTTATGGCCCCGAGTTCTGGTCTCCCCCACAAGTGAAAACATCTTCTCTCCGTCTACCCTATCGAACCCTTTCATAATCTTAAAGACCTCGCTCAGGTCACCCCTCAGTCTTCTCTATTCTGGAGAAAAGAGCCCCAGTCTGTTCAATCTTTCCTGATAGGTAAAACCTCTCCGTTCTGTTATCAACCTTGTAAATCTTTTTTGCACCTTCTCCGATGCCTCCATATCCTTTTTATAAGATGGAGATCAGAACAGGACACAGTTCTCCAAGTGTGGTCTAACGAAGGTATACGGAGACCACAACTGTGCACATTGCTCCAAGTGTTGTCTAACCAAGGATTATGGGGACCAGAACTCTGCACAGTGTTCCAAGTGTGGTCTAACCAAGGCATATGGAGACCAGGACCGTGCACAGTGCTCCAAGTATGGCCTAACCACGGTACATGGAGACCAGAACTGTGAACAGTGCTCCAAGTGTGGTCTAATAAAAGGCATATGGAGACCAGAACTGTGCAAAGTGCTACAAGTGTAGTCTAACCAAGGTAGATGGAGACCAGAACAGTGCACAGTGCTCCAAGTGAGGTCTAAGCAAGGTATATGCTGACCAGAACTGATTACAGTGCACCAAGTGTGGTCTAACCAAGGTCTATGGAGACCAGAACTGTGCACAGTGCTCCAAGTGTGGTCTAACCAAGGTACATGGAGACCGGAACTGTGCACAATGCTCCAAGTGTGGTCTAACCAAGGTATAAGGAGGCCAGAACTGTGCACAATGCTCCAAGTGTGGTCTAAACAAGGTGTATGGAGACCAGAACTGTGCACAGTGCTCTAAGTGTGGTCTAACCAAGGAATATGGAGACCAGAAATGCGCACAATGCTCCAAGTGCACTCTAACCAAGGTATATGGAGACCAGAAATGTGCACAGTGCTCCAAGTGTGGTCTAAACAAGGCATATGTAGGCCAGAACTATGCACAGTACTCCAAGTGTGGTCTAACCAACGTGCATGGAGACCAGAACTGTGCACAGTGCTCCAAGTGTAGTCTAACCAAGGTAGATGGAGACCAGAACTGTGCACAGTGTTCCAAGTGTGGTCCAACCAAGGCATATGGATGGCAGAATGGTGCACAGTGCTCCAAGTGAGGCCGAAGCAAGGTATATGCTGACCAGAACTGATTGCAATGCACCAAGTGTTGTCCTACCAAGGTCTATGGAGACCAGAACTGTGTACAGTGCTCCAAGTGTGGTCTAACCAAGGTATGTGGTGAACAGAACTGTGCACAGTGTTCCTGGTGTGGACAAACCAATGTATATGGAGACCAGAATTGTGTACAGTGATCCAGGTGTGGTCAAACTAATGTACATGGAGACCAGAACTGTGCACAGTGCTCCACATGTGGTCTTACCAAGGTATATGGAGACCAGAATGGTGCACAGTGCTCCAAGTGCGGTCTAACCAAGGTTTCTGGTGACCAGAACTGTGCACAGTGCTCCAAGTGTGGTCCAACCAAGGGATATGGAGACCACAACTGTGCACAGTGCTTCAAGTGTGATCTAACCAAGGTATATGGAGACCAGAACTGTGCATAGTGATCCAAGTGTTGTCTAAACAAGGTTTATGGAGACCAGAACTGTGCACAGTGCTCCAAGTGTGGTCTAACCAAGGTATATTGAGACCAGAATCGTGCACAGTGCTCCAAGTGCGATCTAAGTAAGGTATATGCTGACCAGAACTGTGCACAGTACTCCACGTGTGGTCGAACCAAGGGATATGGAGACCAGAACTGTACACAGCAGTCCAATTGCTGTCTAACCAAGTTATATGGAGACCAGAACTGTGCACAGTGTTCCAAGTGTGGTCTAACCAAGGGATATTGAGATCAGAACTGTCACACTTGTCCAGGTGTGCTCGAACGAAGGAATATGGAGACCAGAACTGTGCACAGTACTCCAAGTGCGTTCTTACCAAGGTATCTGGATACCAGAACTGTGCACAGTACTTCAAGTGTGGTCTAACCAAGGTATATGGAGACCAGAACTGTTCGCATTGCAACACGTGTGGTCTAATCAAGGTATATGAAGACCAGGACTGTGCACAGTGCTCAAAGTGTGGCCTCACCAAGGTGTATGGAGACCAGAACCGTGCTCAGTGCTCCAAATTTGGTCTCACCAATGTCTATGCAGACCAGAACCATGCACAGTACTCCAAGTGTGATCTAACCAAGGTATATGGAGAGCAGAACGGTGCACATTGCTCCAAATGTGGTCTAACCAAGGGATTTGAAGACCAGAACTGTGCACAGTACTCCAGCTGTGGTCTAACCAAGGTATATGGAGACAAGAACTGTGCACAGTACTCCATGTTTGGTCTCACCAAGGTATCTGGATACCAGAACTGTGCACAGTGCTCAAAGTGTGGCCTCACCAAGGTGTATGGAGACCAGAACCGTGCTCAGTGCTCCAAATTTGGTCTCACCAATGTCTATGCAGACCAGAACCATGCACAGTACTCCAAGTGTGATCTAACCAAGGTATATGGAGAGCAGAACGGTGCACATTGCTCCAAATGTGGTCTAACCAAGGGGTATGGAGAACTGAACTGTGCACAGGAAGTCCAAGTGTGGTCTAACCAAGTTATATGGAGACCAGAACGGTGCACAGTGCTCCAAGTGTGATCTAACCAAGGGATATGGAGATCAGAACAGTGCACAATAGTCCAAGTGTTGTCTAACTGAGGGATATGGAGACCAGAACTGTGCACAGTAGTACAAGTGTGGTGTAACTAATGGATATGGAGACCAGATCTGTGCACATTACTTCAAGTGTGGTCAAACCAAGGTTTATGGTGACCAGAACTGTTCGCATTGCAACAAGTGTGGTCGAATCAAGGTATATGAAGACCAGAACTGTGCACACTACTCCAAGTGTGATATAACCAAGGTATATGGAGACTAGAACTGTGCACAGTGCTCCAAGTGTGGTCTAACCAAGGTATATGGAGACCAGAACCGTGCTCAGTGCTCCAAGTTTGGTCTAACCAAGGCATATGGAGAGCAGAACTGTGCACAGTGCTCCAAGTGTGGTCTAACCAAGGGATATGAAGACCAGAACTGTGCACAGTACTCCAGCTGTGGTCCAACCAAGGTATATGGATACCAGAACAATGCACAATACTCCAAGTGTGGTCCAACCAAGGTATACGGAGACCAGAACTGCGCACATTGCTCCAAGTGTTGTCTAACCAAGGATTATGGGGACCAGAACTCTGCACAGTGCTCCAAGTGTGGTCTAACCAAGGTATATGGAGACCAGAACTGTGAACAGTGCTCCAAGTGTGGTCTAATAAAAGGCATATGGAGACCAGAACTGTGCAAAGTGCTACAAGTGTAGTCTAACCAAGGTAGATGGAGACTAGAACAGTGCACAGTGCTCCAAGTGTGGTCCAACCAAGGCATATGGATCCCAGAATGGTGCACAGTGCTCCAAGTGAGGTCTAAGCAAGGTATATGCTGACCAGAACTGATTACAGTGCACCAAGTGTGGTCTAACCAAGGTATATGGAGACCAGAACTGTGCACAGTGCTCCAAGTGTGGTCTAACCAAGGTATATGGAGACCAGAACTGTGCACAGTGCTCCAAGTATGGTCTAACCAAGGTATAAGGAGGCCAGAACTGTGCACAATGCTCCAAGTGTGGTCTAAACAAGGTATATGGAGACCAGAACTGTGCACAGTGCTCTAAGTGTGGTCTAACCAAGGAATATGGAGACCAGAAATGCGCACAGTGGTCCAAGTGCACTCTAACCAAGGTATATGGAGACCAGAAATGTGCACAGTGCTCCAAGTGGAGTCTAACCAAGGTATATGGAGACCAGAACTGCGCACAGTGCTTCAAGTGTGGTCTAACCAACGTGCATGGAGACCAGAACTGTGCACAGTGCTCCAAGTGTAGTCTAACCAAGGTAGATGGAGACCAGAACTGTGCACAGTGTTCCAAGTGTGGTCCAACCAAGGCATATGGATGGCAGAATGGTGCACAGTGCTCCAAGTGAGGCCGAAGCAAGGTATGTGGTGAACAGAACTGATTGCAGTGCACCAAGTGTTGTCCTACCAAGGTCTATGGAGACCAGAACTGTGTACAGTGCTCCAAGTGTGGTCTAACCAAGGTATGTGGTGAACAGAACTGTGCACAGTGTTCCTGGTGTGGACAAACCAATGTATATGGAGACCAGAATTGTGTACAGTGATCCAGGTGTGGTCAAACTAATGTACATGGAGACCAGAACTGTGCACAGTGCTCCACATGTGGTCTTACCAAGGTATATGGAGACCAGAATGGTGCACAGTGCTCCAAGTGCGGTCTAACCAAGGTTTCTGGTGACCAGAACTGTGCACAGTGCTCCAAGTGTGGTCTAACCAAGGGATATGGAGACCAGAACTGTGCACAGTGCTTCAAGTGTGATCTAACCAAGGTATATGGAGACCAGAACTGTGCATAGTGATCCAAGTGTTGTCTAAACAAGGTTTATGGAGACCAGAACTGTGCACAGTGCTCCAAGTGTGGTCTAACCAAGGTATATTGAGACCAGAATCGTGCACAGTGCTCCAAGTGCGATCTAAGTAAGGTATATGCTGACCAGAACTGTGCACAGTACTCCACGTGTGGTCGAACCAAGGGATATGGAGACCAGAACTGTACACAGCAGTCCAATTGCTGTCTAACCAAGTTATATGGAGACCAGAACTGTGCACAGTGTTGCAAGTGTGGTCTAACCAAGGGATTTTGAGATCAGAACTGTCACACTTGTCCAGGTGTGCTCTAACTAAGGGATATGGAGACCAGAACTGTGCACAGTACTCCAAGTGCGTTCTTACCAAGGTATCTGGATACCAGAACTGTGCTGAGTACTTCAAGTGTGGTCTAACCAAGGTATATGGAGACCAGAACTGTTCGCATTGCAACACGTGTGGTCTAATCAAGGTATATGAAGACCAGGACTGTGCACAGTACTCCAAGTGTGGTCTCACCAAGGTATCTGGATACAAGAACTGTGCACAGTGCTCAAAGTGTGGCCTCACCAAGGTGTATGGAGACCAGAACCGTGCTCAGTGCTCCAAATTTGGTCTCACCAATGTCTATGCAGACCAGAACCATGCACAGTACTCCAAGTGTGATCTAACCAAGGTATATGGAGAGCAGAACGGTGCACATTGCTCCAAATGTGGTCTAACCAAGGGATATGAAGACCAGAACTGTGCACAGTACTCCAGCTGTGGTCTAACCAAGGTATATGGAGACAAGAACTGTGCACAGTACTCCATGTTTGGTCTAACCAAGGTATATGGAGACCACAACGTTGCACAGTATACCAAATGTGGTCTAACCAATGGATATGAAGACCAGAACTGTGCACAGTGTTCCTGGTGTGGACTAACCAAGTATATGGAGACCAGAACTGTGCACAGTTCTCCAAGTGTGGTCTAACCAAGGTATATGGAGACCAGAATGCTGCACAGTGCTCCAAGTGTGATCTATCCAACGGATATGGAGACCAGAACCGTGCACAGTGCTCCAAGTGTGGTCTAACCAAGGTATATGGACACCAGAACTGTGCACGTTGCCCCAAGTGTGTCTAACTAAGGGATATGAAGACCGGAACTGTGCACAGTACTCCAAGTGTTGCCACACCAAGGTATATGGTGACCAGAACTGTGCACAATCGTCCAAGTGTGATCGAACCAAGATATATGGAGACCAGAACTATGCACAGTGATCAATGTATGGTCTAACCAAGGTATATGGTGACCAGAACTGTGCACAATCGTCCAAGTGTGGTCTAACCAACTGATATGGAGACCAGAACTGTGCACAGTCGTCCAAGTGTGGTCCAAAAAAGGTGTTTGGAGACCAGAACTGTGCACAGTACTCCAGCTGTGGTCTAACCAAGATATATGGAGACCAGAACTGTGCGCAATACTCCAAGTGTGGTCCAGCCAAGGTGTATGGAGACCAGAACTTTGCACAGTGCTCCGTGTGTGGTCTAACCAAGGTATATGGAGACCAAAACTGTGCACAGTGCTCCGAGTGTGGTGTAACCAAGGGATATGGAGACCTGAACTGTGCACAGTCGTCCAAGTGTGGTCTAACCAAGGGATATGGAGATCAGAACTGTGCACAGTGCTCCAGGTGTGGTCTAGCCAAGGTGTACGGTGACCAGAACTGTGCACAGTTGTCCAGGTGTGGTCTAACCAAGGGGTATGGAGAACTGAACTGTGCACAGGAAGTCCAAGTGTGGTCTAACCAAGTTATATGGAGACCAGAACGGTGCACAGTGCTCCAAGTGTGATCTAACCAAGGGATATGGAGATCAGAACAGTGCACAGTCGTCCAAGTGTTGTCTAACTGAGGGATATGGAGACCAGAACTGTGCACAGTAGTACAAGTGTGGTGTAACTAATGGATATGGAGACCAGATCTGTGCACATTACTTCAAGTGTGGTCAAACCAAGGTTTATGGTGACCAGAACTGTTCGCATTGCAACAAGTGTGGTCGAATCAAGGTATATGAAGACCAGAACTGTGCACACTACTCCAAGTGTGATATAACCAAGGTATATGGAGACTAGAACTGTGCACAGTGCTCCAAGTGTGGTCTAACCAAGGTATATGGAGACCAGAACCGTGCTCAGTGCTCCAAGTTTGGTCTAACCAAGGCATATGGAGAGCAGAACTGTGCACAGTGCTCCAAGTGTGGTCTAACCAAGGGATATGAAGACCAGAACTGTGCACAGTACTCCAGCTGTGGTCTAACCAAGGTATATGGATACCAGAACAATGCACAATACTCCAAGTGTGGTCCAACCAAGGTATATGGAGACCAGAACTGTGCACAGCACTCCATGTTTGGTCTAACCAAGCTATATGGAGACCAGAATGGTGCGCAGTGCTCCAAGTGTGGTCTAACTAAGGGATATGGAGACCAGAATGGTGCGCAGTGCTCCAAGTGTGGTCTAACTAAGGGATATGAAGTCCGGAACTGTGCACAGTGCTCCAAGTGTGGTCTAACCAAGGTATGTGGAGAACAGAACTGTGCACATTGCCCCAAGTGTGGTCTAACTGAGGGATATGAAGTCCGGAACTGTGCACAGTGCTCCAAGTGTTGCCAAACCAAGGTATATGGAGACCAGAACTATGCACAGTGATCCAAGTGTGGTCTAACCAAGGTATATGGAGACCATATCAGTACGCAACACACCAAGTGTGGTCCAACCAAGCTGTATGGAGACCAGAACAGTGCACAGTGCTCCACGTGTGGTCTAATCAA
Organism: Heptranchias perlo; assembly: GCF_035084215.1. Taxonomy (NCBI): domain Eukaryota; kingdom Metazoa; phylum Chordata; class Chondrichthyes; order Hexanchiformes; family Hexanchidae; genus Heptranchias; species Heptranchias perlo. The sequence goes on from NW_027139475.1 coordinate 134,346, forward strand.
GGTATATGGAGACCAGAACTGTGCACAGTGCTCCAAGTGTGATCTAAGCAATGTATCTGCTGACCAGAACTGTGCAAAATGCTCCAAGTGTGGTCTTACCAAGGTATACGCTGACCAGAATTTTGTACAGTAGTCCAAGTGTGGTGTAACCAACGGATATGGAGACCTGAACTGTGCACTGTGCTCCAAGTGTGGTCTAACCAAGGGATATGGAGATCAGAATTGTGCACAGTAGCCCAAGTGTGGTCTATCCAAGGGTTATGGTGACCAGAACTGTGCACAATACTCCAAGTGTGATCTAAACAACGGTTATGGAGACCAGAACTGTGCACAGTGCTCCATGTGTGGTCTAACCAAGGTATATGGAGACCAGAAATGTGCCAAGTGCTTCAAGTGTGATCTAATCAAGATATATGGAGACCAGAACTGTGCACCGTAGTCCAAGTGTGGTCTAACCAATGGATATGGAGACCAGAACTGTTTGCATTGCAACAAGTGTGGTCTAATCAAGGAATATGAAGACCACGACTGTGCACAGCACTCCAAGTGCGGTCTAACCAAGGTATCTGGAGAGCAGAACTGTGCACAGTGCTCCAAGTGTGGTCTAACCAAGGGATATGGAGAGCAGAACTGTGCACAGTACTCCAAGTGTGGTATAACCAAGGGATATGAAGTCCAGAACTGTGCACAGTACTCCAGCTGTGGTCTAACCAAGGTATATGGAGGCCAGAACTGTGCACAGTGCTCCTGGTGTGGACTAACCAAGTTATATGGAGACCAGAACTGTGCACAATGCTCCTCGTGTTGTCTAACCAATGTATACGGAGACCAGAATGCTGCACAGTGCTCCAAGTGTGGTCTCACCATGGAATATGAAGACCAGAACTGTGCACAATGCTCCAAAGTGTGGTTCATCCAATGTATATGGTGACCAGAACTGTGCACAGTACTCCAGCTGTGGTCTAACCAACGGATATGCAGACCAGAACTGTGCACAATTCTCCACGTGTGGTCTAACCAAGGTATATGGAGACCAGAATGGTGCACAGTGCTCCAAGTGTGGTCTAACCAAGGTATATGGAGACCAGAACAGTGCACAGTGCTCCACGTGTGGGCTAACCAAGGTGTATGGAGTCCAGAACTGTGCACAGTGCTCCAAGTGTGGTCGAACAAATGTATATGGAGACCAGAACTGTGCACAGTGCTCCATGTGTGGTCTAACGAAGATATATGGAGACCAGAAATGTGCACATGCTCCAAGTGTGATCTAAGCAAGGTATATGGTGATCAGAACTGTGCGCAGTCGTCCATGTGTGGTCTAACCAAGGGATATGGAGACCAGAACTGTGCACAGTAATCCAATTGTTGTCTAACCAAGTTATATGGAGACCAGAACTGTGCACAATACTTCAAGTGTGGTCTAACCAAGGTATCTGGATACCAGAACTGTGCACAGTGCTCAAAGTGTGGCCTCACCAAGGTATATGGAGACCAGAACTGTGCACAGTGCTCCAAGTGTGGTCTGACAAAGTTTATGTACAAGTTTAACATAACTTCTCTACTTTTCAATTCTATCCCTCTGGAAATGAACCCCAGTGTTTGATTTGCCCTTTTTTTATGGTCTTATTAACCTGCGTCTCTACTTTTGGTGATTTGTGTATCTGTACCCCCAGATCCCTCTGCTCCTCTCCCCCATTTAGACTCTTATTCTTCCCACCAAAACGCACCACCTCACACTCATCTATATTGAAATTCATTTCCCAATTACACACCCATTCTGTACGTTTATTAATATCCTCTTGTATTTTGACCCATTCTTCCTGTGTATTAACGACACCCCCCAATTTGTTATCGTCGGCAAATTGTGAAATTGTACTTCTGATTCCTGAGTCCAAATCGTTGATGTAAATTGTGAACAACAGTGGTCCCAGTACCGATCCCTGTGGAAAACCATTTCCCAACTTTTTCCGGTCTGAGTAACTATCCTTAACCCCTACTCTCTGTTTTCCTCTCTCTCCCTCTCTCTTTCTCCCCTCTCTCCCTCACTTTCTCTCTATCCCTCTCCCTCTCTTTCTCTCTCTCCCTTTCCCTCTCTCTCTCTCTCACTCCCTCTCTCCCTCTCCAATCCATGCCTTTGTCTTGATCTCTGCCTCTTGCTCTCTCTCCCTCTGTCCCTCTCTCATCACCTGTGTCTCTCCCCCCTTACCTCCCTCTCGTTCTCTCTCTTTCTTTCGTGCGATCTCTCCGTGTCACTCTCACCCTGCCTTCATCCCTCTGCCCCACTGGGTTAAACATTTCCCACTTTCTGAGCAGATTGTTGGTCTGTTAATCGTTTGCCTCAAAAACGGAACTGATCTGTGTGCAGTCGCCGGTCTGTCTGTAAATGTTTGGACAAGGTGTGAGGACCTGCCAGAAATGAACTGTTTCTGAATAAGAGAGAACAGCTCGCTGACATTCTGTGGGGACTGGACACAGCCCCTCAACTCCTGAGTGTACAGATATCACCAGTTTCAAACATTAAACACTGTTTCCAATTCCACAAACACCTTCTCTCACCATGTGCACACCCTGTCTGGGCAAAACACACTCACATACACACTCACACACACACTCACTCGCACACTCACTCACACACACAATCAAACTGTGTTCAGTGCAGGGACTGTGTTCAGTGTAGGGACTGTGCTCAGTTTCGGGGCCGTGTTCAGTGTCGGAACTGTGTTCACTGTGGGGTCTGTGTTCAGTGAAGGGACTGTGTTCAGTGTCGGGACTGTGTTCAGTGTCGGGACTGTGTTCAGTGTGGGGACTGTGTTCAGTGTGGGGACTGTGTTCAATGCGGGGACTGTGTTCAGTGCGGGGACTGTGTTCAGTGTGGGGAATGTGTTCAGTTTGAGGACTGTGTTCAGTGTGGGGACTGTGTTCAGTGTGGGGACTGTGTTCAGTGCAGGGACTGTGTTCAGTGTGGGGACTGTGTTCAGTGTGGGGACTGTGTTCAGTGTTGTGACTGTGTACAGCATCGGGACTGTGTTCAGCATAGGGACTGTGTTCAGTGTAGGGACTGTGTTCAGTGTAGGGACTGTGTTCAGTGTAGGGACTGTGTTCAGTGTAGGGACTGTGTTCAGTGTTGGGATTGTGTTCAGTTTATGGACTGTGTTCAGTGTAGGGACTGTGTTCAGTGTTGGGACTGCGTTCGGTGTAGGGATTGTGTTAACCAGAGGGACTGTGTTCAGCGTAGGGACTGTGTTCAGGATAGAGGCGGCAATCTGTCCCTACACCGAATAGAGTCCCAACACTGAACACAGTCCCTACGCAGAACACAGTCCCAACGCTGTACACAGTCCCTGCACTGAACACAGTCCCAACGCTGAACACAGTCCCAACGCTGTACACATTCCCTACACCGAATACAGTCCCAACGCTGAACACAGTCCCAACACTGAACACAGTCCCAACGCTGAACACATTCCCAACACTGAACACAGTCCCAACGCTGAACACATTCCCTACACTGAACACAGTCCCTGCACTGAACACAGTCCCGACACTGAACACAGTCCCTCCACTGAACACAGTCCCTGCACTGAACACAGTCCCTCCACTGAACACAGTCCCTGCACTGAACACAGTGTGATTGTGCGAGTGAGTGAGTGTGCGAGTGAGTCAGTGTGCGAGTGAGTGAGTGTGCGAGTGTGTATGTGAGTGTGTTTTGCCCAGACAGGGTGTGCACATGGTGAGAGAAGGTGTTTGTGGAATTGGAAACAGTGTTTAATGTTTGAAACTGGTGATATCTGTACACTCAGGAGTTGAGGGGCTGTGTCCAGTCCCCACAGAATGTCAGCGAGCTGTTCTCTCTTATTCAGAAACAGTTCATTTCTGGCAGGTCCTCACACCTTGTCCAAACGTTTACAGACAGACCGGCGACTGCACACAGATCAGATCCGTTTTAGAGGCAAACGATTAACAGACCGACAATCTGCTCAGAAAGTGGGAAATGTTTAACCCAGTGGGGCAGAGGGATGAAGGCAGGGTGAGAGAGACACGGAGAGATCACACGAAAGAAAGAGAGAGAAGGAGAGGGAGGGAGGGGAGAGACACAGGCGATGAGAGAGGGACAGAGGGAGAGAGAGCAAGAGGCAGAAATCGAGGCATGAACAGGGTTAGGTAGGGAGAGAGAGTGAGAGAGAGGGAGGGGAGAGTGAAAGAGAGAGAGAGAGGGCGGTTTCTGGTCTCAATATAAATTGGGTGGCCCACACTTGGAGCAATGTGCACATTTCTGGTCTCCATATACCTTGGTTCGACCACACATGGAGCACTGTGCACAATTCTGGTCTCCATATACCTTGGATAGACAACAGTTGGAGCACTGTGCACAGTTCTGGTCTCCATATACCTTGGATAGACAACAGTTGGAGCACTGTGCACAGTTCTGGTCTCCATATACCTTGGATAGACCAAACTTGGAGCACTGTGCACAGTTCTGTTCTCAATGCACCTTGGTTAGACCACACTTGGAGCACTGTGCACAGTTCTGGTCTCCATATACCTTGGATAGACAACAGTTGGAGCACTGTGTACAGTTCTGGTCTCCATATACCTTGGATGGACCAAACTTGGAGCACTGTGCACAGTTCTGTTCTCAATGCACCTTGGTTAGACCACACGTGGAGCACTGTGCACAGTTCTGGTCTCCATATACCTTGGTTAGACCACACGTGGAGCACTGGTCATTTTCACATTCTGTTTGTGGGATCTTGCTATGCACAAATTGGCTGACACGTTTCCACATTACAACAGTGACCACTCCTGTAAGAGGTCTTCATTGGCTGTAGAGGGCTTTGGGACATCCTGAGGGAGACGAAAGACGCCATGTAAATGGAGGATCCTTCTTTCTCTCTCTCTCCCTCTCTCTCTTTCTCTCTCTCTCTCTTTCTCGCTCTCTCTTTTTCTCTCCTTTTTCTCTCCCTTTCTTTCTCCATCTCTGTCTTTCTCTGTTTTTTCTCTCTATCTTTCTTTCTTTCTCTCTATCTCTACCATTCTCTCTCTTCCTCTCTCTCTCTACCTTTCTTTTTTTCTCTCTCTCCCGTCTTTTTTCTCTCTCTCCCTCTTCCATTCTCTCTCTTTCTCTGGTTCTCTCTTTTTTTCTCTCTCTCCCTCTGTCTTTTTTCTCTCTCTCTCTACCATACTCTCTCTATCTCTGGTTCTCTCTTTCTTTCTCTCTCTCTTTCTCTCTCCCTCATTCTCTCTCTCTCTTTTTCTGTGTATCTCTTTCTTTCTCTCTCTTTCTCTCTTTCTTTCTGTCTCTCTCACTCTTTCTTTCTCTCTCTCCATCTTTCTCTCTCTCTCTCTCTTTCCTTTCTCCAAAGCCTGAATCCCTCACTTTTCCCGCTCGCTGGGTATTGACTGGAAGCAGGAACTGGGAGATTTCCCTCTCCCCATTCCCCCAGGTACTGAGACAAATTGTCCCCTCTGTGTCACTGGTCCAGCTCACACCCGCTCCCTCAGCACTGGCCGGAGACGGGCTCTTGATTTCCTGGATTGATTGTCCAGTGGGTGATTTACTGACCGTCAAGAGACCTTGGAGAGAGCCCACTTTGGCCAGCGATGGGCTGAGCCAGCACCAGGACTCCAAGGACCAGGAGCAGAACCTTCTTCATCTTCCACTGAGTGGCTCAGAGTCAGGATCAGACGGCTGGAGTACAGAAGCTCGGTGTCCAGACACAGAGGGTTTACTGCAATTTATACTCACCCACACGGGGAGTGGCCCCATCTCGGGCATTTAAAGGGACAGTCCAACAACTAAGGGCGACAGTAGCTGGAATCAAAATTTAAATAGATCTTAAATATTCCGTGTAGTGACTGCGTTCAGTGTAGGGACTGTGTTCAGTGTAGGGACTGTGTTCAGTGTAGGGAGCGTGTTCAGTGCAGGGGCCGTGTTCAGCGTGGGGACTGTGCTCAGTGTAGGGACTGTGCTCAGTGTCGGGACTGTGTTCAGGATAGAGGCGGCAATCTGTCCCTCCTCCGAATACAGTCCCAACACTGAACACAGTCCCAACGCTGAACACATTCCCTAAACTGAACACACTCCCTGCACTGAACACATTCCATAAACTGAACACACTCCCTGCACTGAACACAGTCCCTACACTGAATACAGTCCCTACGTGGAACACAGTCCCCACACTAAACACAGTCCCTGCACTGAACACAGCCCCTGCACTGAACACAGCCCCTACACTGAACACAGTCCCTGCACTGAACACAGTGTGAGTGTGTGAGTGAGTGAGTGTGTGAGTGAGTGAGTGTGCGAGTGAGTGAGTGTGTGAGTGAGCGAGTGTGCGAGTGTGTATGTGAGTGTGTTTTGCCCAGACAGGGTGTGCACATGGTGAGAGAAGGTGTTTGTGGAATTGGAAACAGTGTTTAATGTTTGACACTGGTGATATCTGTCCACTCAGGAGTTGAGGGGCTGTGTCCAGTCCCCACAGAATGTCAGCGAGCTGTTCTCTCTTATTCAGAAACAGTTCATTTCTGGCAGGTCCTCACACCTTGTCCAAACGTTTACAGACAGACCGGCGACTGCACACAGATCAGATCCGTTTTAGAGGCAAACGATTAACAGACCAACAATCTGCTCAGAAAGTGGGAAATGTTTAACCCAGTGGGGCAGAGGGATGAAGGCAGGGTGAGAGAGACACGGAGAGATCGCACGAAAGAAAGAGAGAGAAGGAGAGGGAGGGAGGGGAGAGACACGGGTGATGAGAGAGGGACAGAGGGAGAGAGAGCAAGAGGCAGAAATCAAGGCACAGATATGGATAGGTAGAGAGAGAGAGGGAGAAGGAGAGAGAGGGAAGGAGGGAGGGAGGAGGTGATGGAGGGGGTGTATTACATAGAATTACATCGAATTTATACCAGAGGTACAGGCCGTTCGGCCCCTCTGCTCCATGCCGGTGTTTCTGCTCGACGCGAGCCTCGTCCCTCCCTACTCCATCTCACCCTCTCACCATCTCCTTCTATTCCTCTCTCCCTCATGTGTTTATCCAGCTTCCCCTTAAATCCATCTACACGATTCACCTCAACTACTCCTTGTGGGAGCAAGTTCCACATTCTCACCACTCTCTGGGGAAAGAAGTTTCTCCTGAATTCCCCTATTGGATTTATTAGTGACTATCTTATATTTATGGCCCCGAGTTCTGGTCTCCCCCACAAGTGGAAACATCTTCTCTCCGTCGACCCTATCAAACCCTTTCATAATCTTAAAGACCTCGATCAGGTCACCCCTCAGTCTTCTCTTTTCTGGAGAAAAGAGCCCCAGTCTGTTCAGTCTTTCCTGATATGTAGAACCTCTCAGTTCTGATATCATCCTAGTAATCTTTTTTGCACCTTCTCCAGTGTCTCTGTATCCTTTTTATAATATGGAGACCAGAAATGTGCACAGTGCTCCAAGTGTGGTCTAACCAAGTTTTTTGGGGACCAAAACTGTGCACAGTGCTCCAGGTGTGGACTAACCAAGGTACATGGAGACCAGAACTGTGCACAGTGCTCCAAGTGTGGTCTAACCAAGGTATATGGAGACCAGAACTGTGCACAGTTCTCCAAGTGTGGTCTAACCAAGGTATATGCAGACCAGAACTGTGCACAGTGCTCCAAGTGTGGTCTAACCAAGGTATATGGAGACCAGAACTGTGCACAGTGCTCCAAGTGTGGTCTAACCAAGGTATTTGGAGACCAGAACTGTGCACAGTGCTCCAAGTGTGGTCTAACCAAGGTATATGGAGACCAGAACTGTGCACAGTGCTCCAAGTGTGGTCTAACCAAGTTATATGGGGAGCAGAACTGTGCACAGTGCTCCAAGTGTGGTCAAACCAAATTATATCGAGACCAGAACTGTGCACAGTGCTCCAAGTGTGGTCTAACCAAGGTATATGGAGACCAGAACTGTGCACAGTGCTCCAAGTGTGGTCTAACCAAGGTATTTGGAGACCAGAACTGTGCACAGTGCTCCAAGTTTTGTCTCACCAAGATATATGGAGACCAGAACTGTGCACAGTGCTCCAAGTGTGGTCTAACCAAGTTATATGGGGAGCAGAACTGTGCACAGTGATCCAAGTGTGGTCAAACCAAATTATATCGAGACCAGAACTGTGCACACGACTCCAAATGTTGTCTAACCAAGGTACATGGAGACCTGAACTGTGCACAGTACTGCAAGTGTTGTCTAACCAAGGTATATGGAGACCAGAACCGTGCACAGTACTCCAAGTGTGGTCTAACCAATTAATATGGTGACCAGAACTGTGCACAGTGCTCCAAGTGTTGTCTAAACAAGTTATATGGACACCAGAATGGTGCACAGTGCTCCAAGTGTGGTCTAACCAAGTTTTTTGGGGACCAAAACTGTGCACAGTGCTCCAGGTGTGGACTAACCAAGGCACATGGAGACCAGAACTGTGCACAGTGCTCCAAGTGTGGTCTAACCAAGGTATATGGAGACCAGAACTGTGCACAGTTCTCCAATTGTGGTCTAACCAAGGTATATGCAGACCAGAACTGTGCACAGTGCTCCAAGTGTGGTCTAACCAAGGTATATGGAGACCAGAACTGTGCACAGTGCTCCAAGTGTGGTCTAACCAAGGTATTTGGAGACCAGAACTGTGCACAGTGCTCCAAGTGTGGTCTAACCAAGGTATATGGAGACCAGAACTGTGCACAGTGCTCCAAGTGTGGTCTAACCAAGTTATATGGGGAGCAGAACTGTGCACAATGCTCCAAGTGTGGTCAAACCAAATTATATCGAGACCAGAACTGTGCACAGTGCTCCAAGTGTGGTCTAACCAAGGTATATGGAGACCAGAACTGTGCACAGTGCTCCAAGTGTGGTCTAACCAAGGTATATGGAGACCAGAACTGTGCACAGTGCTCCAAGTGTGGTCTAACCAAGGTATATGGAGACCAGAACTGTGCACAGTGCTCCAAGTGTGGTCTAACCAAGTTATATGGGGAGCAGAACTGTGCACAGTGCTCCAAGTGTGAGCTGAACAATTTATAATGAGACCAGAAACCTCCCTCTCTCTCTCTCTTTCGCTCTCCCCGTCCCTCTCTCTCCCTCTCTCTCCCTCCCTCACCATGTCTGTGCCTCGATTTCTGCCTCTTGCTCTCTCATCACCTGTGTCTCTCCCCTCCCTCCCTCTCCTTCTCTCTCTTTCTTTCGTGCGATCTCTCCGTGTCTCTCTCACCCTGCCTTCATCCCTCTGCCCCACTGGGTTAAACATTTCCCACTTTCTGAGCAGATTGTCGGTCTGTTGATCGTTTGCCTCTAAAACGGATCTGATCTGTGTGCAGTCGCCGGTCTGTCTGTAAACGTTTGGACAAGGTGTGAGGGCCTGCCAGAAATGAACTGTTTCTGAATAAGAGAGAACAGCTCGCTGACATTCTGTGGGGACTGGACACAGCCCCTCAACTCCTGAGTGTACAGATATCACCAGTTTCAAACATTAAACACTGTTTCCAATTCCACAAACACCTTCTCTCACCATGTGCACACCCTGTCTGGGCAAAACACACTCACATACACACTCGCACACTCACTCACTCGCACACTCACTCACTCACTCACTCACTCGCAAACTCACTCACTCGCACAATCACTCACTCGCACACTCACTCACTCGCACAATCACACTGGGTTCAGTGTACGGACTGTGTTCAGTGTCGGGTCTGTGTTCAGTGCAGGGACTGTGTTCAGTGCAGGGACTGTGTTCAGTGCAGGGACTGTGTTCAGTGTAGGGACTGTGTTCAGTGTAGGGACTGTGTTCATTGCAGGGAATGAGTTCAGTGTTGGGTCTGTGTTCAGTATCAGGACTGTATTGAGTGTTGGGGCTGTGTTGAGTGTCGGGTCTGTGTTCAGTGTTGGGTCTGTGCTCAGTGTCGGGACTGTGTTCAGTGTTGGGACTGTGTTCAGTGGAAGGACTGTGTTCAGTGTTGGGACTGTGTTCAGTGTGGGGACTGTGTTTCATGTCGGGTCTGTGTTCAGTGCAGGGACTGTGTTCAGTGTCGGGACTGAGTTCAGTGTAGGGACTGTGTTCAGTGTTGGGAATGTGTTCAGTGTCGGGACTGTGTTTAGTGTAGGGTCTGTGTTCAGTGTCGGGACTGTGTTCAGTGTAGGGACTGTGTTCAGTGTACGGGATTTGTTCAGTGTACGGGCTTTGTTCAGTGTAGGGACTGTGTTCAGTGTCGGGACTGTGTTCAGTGGAGGGACTGTGTTCAGTGTAAGGATTGTTTTCAGTGTTGGGACTGTGTTCAGTGTACGGGCTATGTTCAGTGGAGGGACTGTGTTCAGTGTCGGGGCTGTGTTCAGTGTACGGACTGTGTTCAGTGTCGGGTCTGTGTTCAGTGTCGGGTCTGTGTTCAGTGTCGGGACTGTGTTCAGTGTAGGGGCTGTGTTCAGTGTCGGGACTGTGTTCAGTGCAGGGGCTGTGTTCAGTGTCGGGACTGTGTTCAGTGCAGGACTGTGTTCAGTGCAGGACTGTGTTCAGTGCAGGGACTGTGTTCAGTGCAGCGACTGTGTACAGTGTAGGGACTGGGTTCAGTGTAGGGACTGTGTTCAGTGTCGGGTCTGTGTTCAGTGTAGGGTCTGTGTTCAGTGTAGGGGCTATGTTCAGTGCAGGGACTGTGTTCAGTGTAGGGGCTATGTTCAGCATAGGGACTGTGTTCAGTGTAGGGTCTGTGTTCAGTGTAGGGACTGTGTTCAGTGTCGGGACTGTGTTCAGTGTCGGGATAGTGTTCAGTGTCGGGACTGCGTTCAGTGTTGGGAAAGATTGCCGCCTCTATCCTGAACACAGTCCTGACTCTGAACACAGCCCCTACACTGAACACAGTCCCAACACTGAACACAGTCCCAACACTGAATATTAAGATCTATTTAAATTTTGATTCCAGTTAATCTCGCCCTTAGTTGTTGGACTGTCCCTTTAAATGCCCGAGATGGGGCCACTCCCCGTGTGGGTGAGTATAAATTGCAGTAAACTCTCTGTATCTGGACACCGAGCTTCTGTACTCCAGCCGTCTGATCCTGACTCTGAGCCACTCAGTGGAAGATGAAGAAGGTTCTGCTCCTGGTCCTTGGAGTCCTGGTGCTGGCTCAGCCCATCGCTGGCCAAAGTGGGCTCTCTCCAAGGATTTATGGAGGTCAGTAAATCACCCACTGGACAATCAATCCAGGAAATCAAGAGCCCGTCTCCGGCCAGTGCTGAGGGAGCGGGTGTGAGCTGGACCAGTGACACAGAGGGGACAATTTGTCTCAGTACCTGGGGGAATGGGGAGAGGGAAATCTCCCAGTTCCTGCTTCCAGTCAATACCCAGCGAGCAGGAAAAACGAGGGATTCAGGCTTTGCAGAAAGGAAAGAGAGAGAGAGAGAGAAAGGAAGAGAGAGAGAAAGGAAGAGATAGAGAGGGAAAGAGAGAGAGGGAAATAGAGAGAGAGAAAGATAAAGAGAGAGAAAGAAAGATAGAGAGAGAGAAAGAGAGATAGAGAGAGAAAGAGAGAGAGGGAAATAGAGATAAAGAAAGAAAGTGAGAGAGGGAGAGAGAGAGGAAGAAAGAGAGATGGAGAGAGAGAGAAAGAGAGAGAGGGAAAGAGAGAGAGAGAGAGAGATAGAGAGAGAGAGATAGAAAGAGATGGAGAAAGAATGAGAGAGAGAAAGAAAGGTAGAGAGTGAGAAAGAGAGAGAGAGAAAAAGAGAGAGAGAAAGAGAGAGAGAGAGAAAGAAAGAGAGAGAGAGAGAAAGAAAGATAGAGAGAGAGAGAAAGATAGAGAGAGAGAGAAAGAAAGAGAGAGAGAAAGAAAGGTAGAGAGTGAGAGAGAGAGAGAAAGAGAGAGAACGAATGAGAGAGAGGGAAATAGAGATAAAGAAAAAGAGAGAGAGAAAGATCGAGAGAAAGAAAGGTAGATAGTGAGAAAGAGAGAGAGAGAAAGAAAGAGAGAGGGAAAGAGGGAGAGTGAGAGAGAGAGAAAGAGAGAGAGAGAGAGAGAGAGAGAGGGAGAGAAAGAAGGATCCTCCATTTCCATGGCATCTTTCATCTCCCTCAGGATGTCCCAAAACCCTCTACAGCCAATGAAGACCTCTTACAGGAGTGGTCACTGTTGTAATGTGAGAAACGTGTCAGCCAATTTGCGCACAGCAAGATCCCACAAACAGCAATGTGAGAATGACCCAGATCATCTGTATTTTAGTGATGTTGGTCGAGGGATAAATATCGGCCCCAGGACACCGGGGAGAACTCCCCCCTGCTCTTCTTCCAAAGTGGCCGTGGGATTTTACGCACACCCGAGAGGGCAGACGGGGCCCTCGGTTTAAAGTCTCATCCGAAAACATGATAGTCTTATCATCAAGATTGAAGCCCATGGAATAAAGGGGGCAGGAGCAGCACGGATACAGAATTGGCGAAGTGACAGGAAACAGAGAGTAGTGGTGAACGGTTGTTTTTGGGACTGGAGGGAGGTGTACAGTGGTGTTCCCCAGGGCTCGGTGCTGGGACCACTGCTTCTCTTGATATATATTAATGACTTGGACAGGGCACAATTTCCAAATTTGCAGATGACACAAAACTTGGAAGGGTAGTGAACAGTGAGGAGGATAGTGATAGACTTCAAGAGGAGATAGACAGGCTGGTGGAATGGGCGGACACGTGGCAGATGGAATTTAACACAGAAAAATGCGAGGTGATACATTTGGGTGGGTAGAACGAGGAGAGACAATATAAACTAGAGGGCACAATTCTAAAAGGGGTACAGGAACAGAGAGATCTGGGGGTATATGTACACAAATCGTTGAAGGTGGCAGGGCAGGTTGAGAAAGTGGTTAAAAAAGCAGACGGGATCCTGGGCTTTATAAATAGAGGCAGAGAGCACAAAAGCAAGGAAGTCATGATGAACCTTTATAAAACACTGGTTCGGCCACAACTGGAGTATTGTGTCCAGTTCTGGGCACCGCACTTTAGGAAAGATGTGAAGGCCTCAGAGAGGGTGCAGAAGAGATTTACCAGAATGATTCCAGGGATGAGGGACTTTAGTTCCGTGGACAGACTGGAGAAGCTGGGGTTGTTCTCCTTGGAACAGAGAAGGTTGCGAGGAGATTTGATCGAGGTGTTCAAAATCATGAAGGGTCCAGACAGAGCAGATAGAGAGAAACTGTTTCCATTGGCGGAAGGGTCAAGGACCAGAGGACACAGATTTAAGGTGATTGGGGAAAGAACCAAAGGTGAGATGAGGAGAAACTTTTTTCCCCAGCGAGTGGTGAGGATCTGGAATGCACTGCCCGAGGGGGTGGTGGAGGCAGATTCAATCATGGCCTTCAAAAGGGAACTGGGTAAGTTCTTGAAGGGACGAAATCTGCAGGGGCTACGGGGATAGGGCGGGGGAGTGGGACTGGCTGGATTCCTCTCGCAGAGAGAGCCGGCACGGACTCGATGGGCCGAGTGTCCTCCTTTCTCCGATGCTGTGATTTGACTCTCTCACTCCCTGAACAGGACGGTCTCCAATTTAATTCTCTACTCTAACTGCAGATGGCGGTTACACCTGTGAGATGCTCCCCGCAATGTGCCGCAGAGAGTCGTGTCGAAGGAGGGAGGTGGAGATCGGGGCTCCCTGCCCACGGGGTTTACCGTGTTGCAGACGGACTGATTTCGTGATCTTGGATTTCCTGACGGCCGACACCATCAAAGTGGCCTCTGAATGAGTCCTTTGTGCATTGGAAGGAGGCTCTGCTCGATTGTGTGGGGCCCCCGAAGCCCCTGACCCCGTCTCACTGCTGTCTGAATAACGGGCTGTACACAGAAATAAAATTCACCGCCTTGATCACAGACTCAGGCCCGTGTCTTGTCTCACTTTGGGATCATGGTCTCCAAGGCCATGGGAGAGTTTGATGGGACAGTGTAGAGGGAGCTTTACTCTGTATCTAACCCTGTACCTGCCCTGGGAGTGTTTGACGGGACAGTGTAGAGGGAGCTTTACTCTGTATCTAACCCTGTACCTGCCCTGGGAGTGTTTGATGGGACAGTGTAGAGGGAGCTTTACTCTGTATCTAACCCTGTACCTGCCCTGGGAGTGTTTGACGGGACAGTGTAGAGGGAGCTTTCCTCTGTATCTAACCCTGTACCTGCCCTGGGAGTGTTTGACGGGACAGTGTAGAGGGAGCTTTACTCTGTATCTAACCCTGTACCTGCCCTGGGAGTGTTTGATGGAACAGTGTAGAGGGAGGTTTACTCTGTATCTAACCCTGTACCTGACCCTGGGAGTGTTTGACGGGACAGTGTAGAGGGAGCTTTACTCTGTATCTAACCCTGTACCTGCCCTGGGAGTGTTTGATGGGACAGTGTAGAGGGAGCTTTACTCTGTATCTAACCCTGTACCTGCCCTGGGAGTGTTTGATGGGACAGTGTAGAGGGAGCTTTACTCTGTATCTAACCCTGTACCTGCCCTGGGAGTGTTTGATGGGACAGTGTAGAGGGAGCTTTACTCTGTATCTAACCCTGTACCTGCCCTGGGAGTGTTTGACGGGACAGTGTAGATGGAGCTTTACTCTGTATCTAACCCTGTACCTGCCCTGGGAGTGTTTGATGGGACAGTGTAGAGGGAGCTTTACTCTGTATCTAACCCTGTACCTGCCCTGGGAGTGTTTGATGGGACAGTGTAGAGGGAGCTTTACTCTGTATCTAACCCTGTACCTGCCCTGGGAGTGTTTGATGGGACAGTGTAGAGGGAGCTTTACTCTGTATCTAACCCTGTACCTGCCCTGGGAGTGTTTGACGGGACAGTGTAGAAGGAGCTTTACTCTGTATCTAACCCTGTAACCTGCCCTGGGAGTGTTTGATGGGACAGTGTAGAAGGAGCTTTACTCTGTATCTAACCCTGTAACCTGCCCTGGGAGTGTTTGATGGGACAGTGTAGAGGGAGCTTTACTCTGTATCTAATCCTGGACCTGCCCTGGGAGTGTTTGATGGGACAGTGTAGAGGGAGCTTTACTCTGTATCTAACCCTGTACCTGCCCTGGGAGTGTTTGATGGGACAGTGTAGAGGGAGCTTTACTCTGTATCTAACCCTGTACCTGCCCTGGGAGTGTTTGATGGGACAGTGTAGAGGGAGCTTTACTCTGTATCTAACCCTGTACCTGCCCTGGGAGTGTTTGATGGGACAGTGTAGAGGGAGCTTTACTCTGTATCTAACCCTGTACCTGCCCTGGGAGTGTTTGACGGGACAGTGTAGAAGGAGCTTTACTCTGTATCTAACCCTGTAACCTGCCCTGGGAGTGTTTGATGGGACAGTGTAGAAGGAGCTTTACTCTGTATCTAACCCTGTAACCTGCCCTGGGAGTGTTTGATGGGACAGTGTAGAGGGAGCTTTACTCTGTATCTAATCCTGGACCTGCCCTGGGAGTGTTTGATGGGACAGTGTAGAGGGAGCTTTACTCTGTATCTAACCCTGTACCTGCCCTGGGAGTGTTTGATGGGACAGTGTAGAGGGAGCTTTACTCTGTATCTAACCCTGTACCTGCCCTGGGAGTGTTTGATGGGACAGTGTAGAGGGAGCTTTACTCTGTATCTAACCCTGTACCTGCCCTGGGAGTGTTGGATGGGACAGTGTAGAGGGAGCTTTACTCTGTATCTAATCCTGGACCTGCCCTGGGAGTGTTTGATGGGACAGTGTAGAGGGAGCTTTACTCTGTATCTAACCCTGTACCTGCCCTGGGAGTGTTTGATGGGACAGTGTAGAGGGAGCTTTACTCTGTATCTAACCCTGTACCTGCCCTGGGAGTGTTTGACGGGACAGTGTAGAGGGAGCTTTACTCTGTATCTAACCCTGTACCTGCCCTGGGAGTGTTTGACGGGACAGTGTAGAAGGAGCTTTACTCTGCATCTAACCCTGTAACCTGCCCTGGGAGTGTTTGATGGGACAGTGTAGAAGGAGCTTTACTCTGTATCTAACCCTGTACCTGCCCTGGGAGTGTTTGATGGGACAGTGTGGAGGGAGCTTTACTCTGTATCTAACCCTGTACCTGCCCTGGGAGTGTTTGATGGGACAGTGTAGAGGGAGCTTTACTCTGTATCTAACCCTGTACCTGCCCTGGGAGTGTTTGATGGGACAGTGCAGAGGGAGCTTTACTCTGTATCTAACCCTGTACCTGCCCTGGGAGTGTTTGATGGGACAGTGTAGGAGATCCTTTCATTTCCAGATTCTATCTTTCTCTGTCAGCCTCTCATCCTTTGTCTCTCATTCTCTCCCTTGTTCTCTCTCCCTCTGTTCCTCCCTGTCTTTGTTGCTCGACACAGATCATAAACATCCACACAACGAACATACGAATTAAGAGCAGGAGTGCGCCACTCGGCCCCTCGATCCTGCTCTCCCATTTGATAAGATGACGGCTGATCTGATTGTGTCCTCAACCCGACTATCCCCGTCTACCGACTATAACCTTTGACTCCCTTGTTAATCAGGACTCTATCGAACTCAGCCTTAATAATATTCACTGACCCTGCCTCCCCCGCTCTCTGGGGAAGGGAGTTCCACACACTCACCACCCTCTGAGAGAAAACATTTCTCCTCATCTCCGTCTTAAATGGGAGACCCCTCATTTTTAACCTGTGTCCCCCTGGTTCTAGTCTCTCCCACAAGGGAAAACATCGTCTCAGCATCTCCCCCTTCGAGTCCCCTCAGGATCTTCGATGTTTCAATAAGATCACCTCTCATTCTTCTAAACTCCAGTGTGTACAGGCCCAACCTTTCCTCATAAGATAACCCCCTCATCCCAGGAATCAGTCGAGTGAACCTTCTCTGAACCGCCTCCAAAGCAAATTCTCTCCTTTCTTAAATTGTTTTTGTTGTTCGTTCATGGGCTGTGGGCGTTGCTAGCGAGGCCGGCATTTATTGCCCATCCCTAATTGCCCCTTGAGAAGGTGGTGGTGAGCCGCCTTCTTGAACCGCTGCAGTCCGTGTGGTGACGGTTCTCCCACAGTGCTGTTAGGAAGGGAGTTCCAGGATTTTGACCCAGCGACGATGAAGGAACGGCCGATATATTTCCAAGTCGGGATGGTGTGTGACTCGGAGGGGAACGTGCAGGTGGTGTTGTTCCCATGTGCCTGCTGCCCTTGTCCTTCTAGGTGGTAGAGGTCGCGGGTTTGGGAGGTGCTGTCGAAGAAGCCTTGGCGAGTTGCTGCAGTGCATCCTGTGGATGGTCCACACTGCAGCCACAGTGCGTCGGTGGTGAAGGGAGTGAATGTTTAGGGTGGTGGATGGGGTGCCAATCAAGCGGGCTGCTTTATCTTGGATGGTGTCGAGCTTCTTGAGTGTTGTTGGAGCTGCACTCATCCAGGCAAGTGGAGAGTATTCCATCACACTCCTGACTTGTGCCTTGTCGATGGTGGAAAGGCTTTGGGGAGTCAGGAGGTGAGTCACTCGCCGCAGAATACCCAGCCTCTGACCTGCTCTTGTAGCCACAGTATTTATATGGCTGGTCCAGTTAAGTTTCTGTTCAATGGTGACCCCCAGGATGTTGATGGTGGGGGATTCGGCGATGGTAATGCCGTTGAATTGGGAGCTCGGTTCGAAATTGTCGGTCACCGAGCGGGTTTCCAGGGGGTCGCGAGGGGGCGAGCTGCCGGGCCCCACAAGGTGAGGGGCCTTTTACCGCAGTCCTCGTGGGCACAGGAGGAGCAGGCTGTCCGTTCGACCGGGAGAACGGGCGGGAGAACGGGCCCGCCCGATGTTAATGAGGCCCTGCCGACCTCGGCCTCCCCGACCCAGAGCTCCGCCCTCCCCCCGCGCCCTTCCCCGCCTCCCCGTAAACACCGGAGTCAATGACACTGAAGAGAAACAGGACACGGATATGAGACTTTGATCAACGCAGTGAGATTTATTCCCCGAACGCGACCCATTATTCAGACAGCAGTAGTTCAGGGTCAGGGGTCACGGGGCCTCCACGACCAAATGGAGCCTGAATTAAAGTTGTCTCCTGTCGGGAGCTCGGCCGGGGGTCTCTCAGCGGTGTCCCATCCGAGGCGTTCAGCTTTCACTCTCTGGGAGGCAACAATAGTAAAGAAAGAAACAGGCTTCACGCCGTTGGGTCTCGCCCCTCTTACAGTAACCAGGGCGGCAGACTCCATGGCGCGCCTCACAGCCAGTAATCGAATCTGAAAACCGTAAAGGGAGAGGTCGTTAAACCGTCGGTCTGTGCGGGGAAAAGTGGGGAGAGAACAACAGGAACGGACAGAGCCGAGTCTCTCAGTGTGAGAGGGGATGGGGTAGGAGGGCGGGTCGGGTGAGGGGGCGATGGAGGGGGTGTATTACATAGAATTACATCGAATTTACATCACAGAAACAGGCCATTCGGCCCCACTGGCCTATCCCGGTGTTTATGCTCCACACGAGCCTCCTCCCTCCCTACTCCATCTCACCCTCTCACCATCTCCTTCTATTCCTCTCTCCCTCATGTGTTTATCCAGCTTCCCCTTAAATCCATCTACACGATTCACCTCAACTACTCCTTGTGGGAGCGAGTTCCACATTCTCATCACTCTCTGGGGAAAGAAGTTTCTCCTGAATTCCCCGATTGGATTTATCAGTGACTATCTTATATTTATGGCCCCGAGTTCTGGTCTCCCGCACAAGTGGAAACATCTTCTCTACGTCTACCCTATCGAACCCTTTCATAATCTTAAAGACCTCGCTCAGGTCACCCCTCAGTCTTCTCTTTTCTGGAGAAAAGAGCCCCAGTCTGTTCAATCATTCCTGATAGGTAAAAACTCTCAGTTCTGGTATCATCCTTGTGAATCTTTGTTGCACCTTCTCCAGTGCCTCTATATCCTTTTTATAATATGGAGACCAGAACTGTGCACACTGCTCCAAGTGTGGTCTAACCAAGGTATATGGAGACCAGAACTGTGCACAGTGCTCCACGTGTGGTCTAACCAAGGTATATGGAGACCAGAACTGTGCACAGTGCTCCAAGTGTGGTCTAACCAAGGTATATGGAGACCAGAACTGTGCACAGTGCTCCAAGTGTGGTCTAACCAAGGTATATGGAGACCAGAACTGTGCACAGTGCTCCAAGTGTGGTCTAACCAAGGTATGTGGAGACCAGAACTGTGCACAGTGCTCCAAGTGTGGTCTAACCAAGGTTCATGGAGACCAGAACTGTGCACAGTGCTCCAAGTGTGGTCCAACCAAGGTATATGGAGGCCAGAAATGTGCACATTACTCCAAGTGTGGTCTATCCAAGGAATATGGAGACCAGAACTGTGCACGGTATTCCAAGTGCAGTCGTACCAAGGTATATGGAGAGCAGAAATGTGCTCAGTACTCCAATTGCAGTCTCACCAAGGTATATGGAGACCAGGACTGCGCAGAGTGATCTAAGTGTGGTCTAACCAATGTGTCTTGAGACCAGAACTGTGCACAGTGCTCCAAGTGAGGTCCAAGCAAGGTATATGGAATCATAGAAGTTTACAACTTGGAAACAGGCCATTCGGCCCATCATATTCATGTCGCCCAGTTTATACCATTAAGCTAGTCCCAATTGCCAGCACTTGGCCCATATCCCTCTCTACCCATCTTACCATTGTAACTGTCCAAATGCTTTATGAAAGAGAAAATTGTACCCGCCTCTACTGCTGCCTCTGGCAGCAGGTATATGGAGACCAGAAGGCTGCACAGTGATCCAAGTGTGGTCTAACCAAGCTATATGAAGACCAGAACTGTGCACAGTGCTCCAAGTGTGGTCTAAGCAAGGTACATGCTGACCAGAACTGTGCACAGTGCTCCAAGTGTGGTCTAACCAAGGTATATGGTGAACAGAACTGTGCACAGTGCTCCAAGTGTGGTCTAACCAATGGATATGGAGACCAGAACTGTGCACAGTGCTCCAAGTGTGATCTAACCAAGGTATATGGAGACCAGAACCGTGCACAGTGCTCCAAGTGTGGTCTAACCAAGGTATTTGGAGACCAGGACTGTGCACAATACTCCAATTGTGGTCTAACCAACGGATATGGAGACCAGAACTGTGCACAGTGCTCCAAGTGTGATCTAAGCAAGGTACATGCTGACCAGAACTGTGCACAGTGCTCCAAGTGTGGTCTAAGCAAGGTACATGCTGACCAGAACTGTGCACAGTGTTCCACGTGTGGTCTAACCAAGGTATATGGAGACCAGAACTGTGCACAGTGCTCCAAGTGTGATCTAAGCAAGGTACATGCTGACCAGAACTGTGCACAGTGCTCCAAGTGTGGTCGAAGCGAGGTACATGCTGACCAGAACTGTGCACAGTGCTCCAAGTGTGGTCTAACCAAGGGATATGGTGAACAGAACTGTGCACAGTGCTCCAAGTGTGGTCTAAACAAGGTTTATGGAGACCAGAACTGTGCACAGTGCTCCAAGTGAGGTCTAACCAACGGATATGGAGACCAGAACTGTGCACAGTGCTCCAAGTGTGATCTAACCAAGGTACATGGAGACCAGAAACGTGCACAGTGCTCCAAGTGTGGTCCAACCAAGGTATTTGGAGACCAGGACTGTGCACAATACTCCAAGTGTGGTCAAACCAAGGTATATGGAGACCAGGACTGTGCACAGTACTCCAAGTGTGGTCTAACCAAGGTATCAGGAGACCAGAACTGTGCACTGTGCTCCAAGTGTGGTCTGACCAAGCTACATGGAGACCAGAACCGTGCACAGTGCTCCAAGTGTGGTCTAACCAAGGGATATGAAGACCAGAACAGTGCACAGTACTCCAGCTGTGGTCCAACCAAGGTATATGGAGACCAGAATGGTGAACAGTGCTCCAAGTGTGGTCTAACCAAGGTGTCTGGTGACCAGAACTGTGCACAGTGCTCCAAGTGTGGTCTAACCAAGGTATATGGAGATCAGAACTGTGCAGAATGCTCCACGTGTGGTCTAACCAAGGTATATGGAGACCAGAACGGTGCACAGTGCTCCAAGTGTGGTCTAACCAAGGTATCTGGTGACCAGAACTGTGCACAGTGCTCCAAGTGTGGTCTAACCAAGGAAGATGGTGACCAGAACTGTGCACAGTGCTCCAAGTTTGGTCTAACCAAGGAAGATGGTGACCAGAACTGTGCAAAGAACTCCAAGTGTGGTCTAACCAAGGTATATGTAGACCAGGACTGTGCACAGTACTCCAAGTGTGGTCGAACCAAGGTATCAGGAGACCAGAACTGTGCACAGTGCTCCAAGTGTGGTCTGATCAAGCTATATGGAGACCAGAACAGTGCACAGTGCTCCAAGTGTGGTCTAACCAATGTATATGGAGACCAGAACAGTGCACAGTACTCCAAGTGTGGTCTAACCAAGGTATATGGAGACCAGAACTGTGCACAGTGCTCCAAGTGTGGTCTAACCAAGGTATATGGAGACCAGAACCGTGCACAGTGCTCCAAGTGTTGTCTAACCAATTTCTATGCAGAGCAAAACCATGCACAGTACTCCAAGTGCGATCTAACCAAGGTATATGGAGACCAGAACTGTGCACAGTGCTCCAAGTGTGGACGAGCCAAGGGATATGGAGAACAGAACAGTGCACAGTACTCCAAGTGTGGTCTAACCAAGGTATATGGAGACCAGAACTGTGCACAGTGCTCCAAGTGTGGTCTAACCAATGGATATGGAGACCAGAACTGTGCACAGTGCTCCAAGTGTGATCTAACCAAGGTATATGGAGACCAGAACCGTGCACAGTGCTCCAAGTGTGGTCTAACCAAGGTATATGGAGACCAGAACTGTGCACAGTGCTCCAAGTGTGGTCTGATCAAGCTATATGGAGACCAGAACAGTGCACAGTGCTCCAAGTGTGGTCGAGCCAAGGGATATGGAGACCAGAACAGTGCACAGTACTCCAAATGTGGTCTAACCAATGTATATGGAGACCAGAACTGTGCACAGTGCTCCAAGTGTGGTCTAACCAAGGTATATGGAGACCAGAACTGTGCACAGTGCTCCATTGTGTGGTCTAACCAAGGTATATGGAGACCAGAACCGTGCACAGTGCTCCAAGTGTTGTCTAACCAATTTCTATGCAGAGCAAAACCATGCACAGTGCTCCAAGTGCGATCTAACCAAGGTATATGGAGACCAGAACTGTGCACAGTGCTCCAAGTGTGGACGAGCCAAGGGATATGGAGACCAGAACAGTGCACAGTACTCCAAGTGTGGTCTAACCAAGGTATATGGAGACCAGAACTGTGCACAGTGCTCCAAGTGTGGTCTAACCAATGGATATGGAGACCAGAACTGTGCACAGTGCTCCAAGTGTGATCTAACCAAGGTATATGGAGACCAGAACCGTGCACAGTGCTCCAAGTGTGGTCTAACCAAGGTATTTGGAGACGAGGACTGTGCACAATACTCCAAGTGTGATCTATCCTCGGTTTCTGGAGACCAGAACTGTGCACAATACTGCAATTGTGGTCTTACCAACGGATATGGAGACCAGAACTGTGCACAGTGCTCCAAGTGTGGTCTAAGCAAGGTACATGCTGACCAGAAGTGTGCACAGTGTTCCACGTGTGGTCGAACCAAGGTATATGGAGACCAGAACTGTGCACAATACTCCAATTGTGGTCTAACCAACGGATATGGAGACCAGAACTGTGCACAGTGCTCCAAGTGTGATCTAAGCAAGGTACATGCTGACCAGAACTGTGCACAGTGTTCCACGTGTGGTCTAACCAAGGTATATGGAGACCAGAACTGTGCACAATACTCCAATTGTGGTCTAACCAACGGATATGGAGACCAGAACTGTGCACAGTGCTCCAAGTGTGATCTAAGCAAGGTACATGCTGACCAGAACTGTGCACAGTGCTCCAAGTGTGGTCTAAGCAAGGTACATGCTGACCAGAACTGTGCGCAGTGCTCCAAGTGTGGTCTAACCAAGGTTTATGGAGACCAGAACTGTGCACAGTGCTCCAAGTGTGGTCTAACCAACGGATATGGAGACCAGAACTGTGCACAGTGCTCCAAGTGTGATCTAACCAAGGTATTTGGAGACCAGAACTGTGCACAGTGCTCCAAGTGTGGTCGAGCCAAGGGATATGGAGACCAGAACAGTGCACAGTACTCCAAGTGTGGTCTAACCAAGGTATATGGAGACCAGAACTGTGCACAGTGCTCCAAGTGTGGTCTAACCAATGGATATGGAGACCAGAACTGTGCACAGTGCTCCAAGTGTGGTCTAACCAAGGTATTTGGAGACCAGGACTGTGCACAATACTCCAAGTGTGATCTATCCGAGGTATATGGAGACCAGAACTGTGCACAATACTCCAATTGTGGTATAACCAACGGATATGGAGACCAGAACTGTGCACAGTGCTCCAAGTGTGATCTAAGCAAGTTACATGCTGACCAGAACTGTGCAAAGTGCTCCAAGTGTGGTCTAAGCAAGTTACATGCTGACCAGAACTGTGCACAGTGTTCCACGTGTGGTCTAACCAAGGTATATGGAGACCAGAACTGTGCACAGTGCTCCAAGTGTGATCTAAGCAAGGTACATGCTGACCAGAACTGTGCACAGTGCTCCAAGTGTGGTCTAAGCAAGGTACATGCTGACCGGAACTGTGCACAGTGCTCCAAGTGTGGTCTAACCAAGGTATATGGTGAACAGAACTGTGCACAGTGCTCCAAGTGTGGTCCAACCAACGGATATGGAGACCAGAACTGTGCACAGAGCTCCAAGTGTGATCGAACCAAGGTATCTGGAGACCAGAACCGTGCACAGTGCTCCAAGTGTGGTCTAACCAAGGTATTTGGAGACCAGGACTGTGCACAATACTCCAATTGTGGTCTAACTGACGGATATGGAGACCAGAACTGTGCACAGTGCTCCAAGTGTGTTCTAAGCAAGGTACATGCTGACCAGAACTGTACACAGTGCTCCAAGTGTGGTCGAACCAAGGTATATGGAGACCAGGACTGTGCACAGTACTCCAAGTGTGGTCTAACCAAGGTATCTGGAGACCAGAACTGTGCACTGTGCTCCAAGTGTCGTCTGACCAAGCTACATGGAGACCAGAACCGTGCACAGTGCTCCAAGTGTGGTCTCACCAAGGGATATGAAGACCAGAACTGTGCACAGTGCTCCAGCTGTGGTCCAACCAAGGTATATGGAGACCAAAATGGTGCACAGTGCTCCAAGCGTGGTCTAACCAAGGTGTCTGGTGACCAGAACTGTGCACAGTGCTCCAAGTGTGGTCTAACCAAGGTATATGGAGATCAGAACTGTGCAGAATGCTCCACGTGTGGTCTAACCAAGGTATATGGAGACCAGAACGGTGCACAGTGCTCCAAGTGTGGTATAACCAAGGTATCTGGTGACCACAACTGTGCACAGTGCTACAAGTGTGGTCTAACCAAGGAAGATGGTGACCAGAACTGTGCAAAGTGCTCCAAGTGTGGTCTAACCAAGGAAGATGGTGACCAGAACTGTGCAAAGTACTCCAAGTGTGGTCTAACCAAGGTATATGGAGACCAGGACTGTGCACAGTACTCCAAGTGTGGTCGAACCAAGGTATCAGGTGACCAGAACTGTGCACATTGCTCCAAGTGTGGTCTGACCATGCTATATGGAGACCAGAACAGTGCACAGTGCTCCAAGTGTGGTCGAGCCAAGGGATATGGAGACCAGAACAGTGCACAGTACTCCAAGTGTGGTCTAACCAAGGTATATGGAGACCAGAACTGTGCACAGTGCTCAAAGTGTGGTCTAACCAAGGGATATGAAGACCAGAACTGTGCACAGTACTCCAGCTGTCGTCTCACCAAGGTATATGGAGACCAGAATGGTGCACAGTGCTCCAAGTCTGGTCTAACCAATGTATATGGTGACCAGAACTGTGCACAGTGCTCCTGGTGTGGACAAACCATGTATATGTAGACCAGAACTGTGCAGAATGCTCCACGTGTGGTCTAACCAAGGTATATGGAGACCAGAATGGTGCACAATGCTCCAAGTGTGGTCTAACCAAGGTATCTGGTGACCAGAACTGTGCACAGTGCTCCAAGTGTGCTCTAACCAAGGACAATGGTGACCAGAACTGTGCACAGTGCTCCAAGTGTGGTCTAACCAAGGAAGATGGTGACCAGAACTGTGCACAGTACTCCAAGTGTGATCCAACCAAGGTATATGGAGACCACAACTGTGCACAGTGCTCCACGTGTGGTCTAACCAAGGTATAAGGAGACCAGAACTGTGCACAGTGCTCCAAGTGTGGTCTAAACAAGGGATATGAAGACCAGAACTGTGCACAATACTCCAAGTGTGGTCTAACCAACGCAAATGGTGACCAGAACTGTGCACAGTGCTCCACGTGTGGTATAAGCAAGTAATATGCAGACCAGAATTGTGCACAGTGCTCCACGTGTGGTCTAACCAAGTTATAAGGAGACCAGAACTGTGCACAGTGCTCCAAGTGTGGTCGAAACAAGGAATATGGAGACCAGAACTGTGCACAGTGCTCCACGTGTGGTCCAACCAAGGTATAAGAGACCAGAACTGTGCACAGTGCTCCAAGTGTGGTCAAACCAAGGTATATGGAGACCAGAATGGTGCCCAGTGCTTCCAGTGTGATCTAAACAAGGTATATTGAGTCCGGAACTGTGCACAGTGATCCAGGCTTTGTCTAACCAAGGTATATGGAGACCAGAAATGTGTCCATTGCTTCCAGTGTGATCTAAACAAGGTATATGGAGACCAGAACTGTGCGCAGTCGTCCAAGTGTGGTCTCACCAAGGTGTATGGAGAGCAGAACTGTGCACAGTGCTCCAAGTGTGGTCTAACCAAGTTATATGGGGACCAGAACTGTGCACAGTGCTCCAAGTGTGGTCCAACCAAGGTATATGGAGAGCAGAACTGTGCACAGTGCTCCAAGTGTGGACCAACCAAGATATATGGAGACCAGAACTGTGCACAGTGCTCCAAGTGTGGACCAACCAAGATATATGGAGACCAGAACTGTGCACAGTGCTCCAAGTGTGGTCTCAACAAGGAAAATGTAGACCAGAACTGTGAACTGTAGTCCAAGTGTGGTCTAACCAAGGGATATGGAGACCAGAACTGTGCACATTAGTATAAGTGTGGTCAGTGCTGAAGGAGCGCTGCACTATCGGAGGGTCAGTGCTGAGTGAGCGCCGCACTGTCGGAGGGTCAGCACTGAGGGAGCGCTGTCCTGTCAGGTGGTCAGCACTGAGGCAGCGCTGCACTGTCGGAGGGTCAGCACTGAGGGAGCGCTGTCCTGTCAGGGGGTCAGTACTGAGGGAGCGTCGCACTGTCGGAGTGTCTGTTCTGAGGGAGCGTTGCACTGTCGGAGGGTCAGTACTGAGGGAGCGCTGCACTGTCGGAGGGTCAGTACTGAGGGAGCGCCGCACTGTCGGAGGGTCAGTACTGAGGGAGCGCCGCACTGTCGGAGGTGCCGTCTTTCGGATGAGACGTTAAACCGAGGGCCCCGTCTGCCCCTCTCAGGTGGGACGTAAAATCCCACGGCCACTATTGGAAGAAGAGCAGGGGGGAGTTCTCCCCGGTGTCCTGGGGCCGATATTTATCCCTCAACCAACATCACTAAAAAAACAGATGATCTGTGTCATTCTCACATTGCTGTTTGTGGGATCTTGCTGTGCACAAATTGGCTGACACGTTTCCCACATTACAACAGTGACCACTCCTGTAAGAGGTCTTCATTGGCTGTAGAGGGCTTTGGGACATCCTGAGGGAGACGAAAGATGCCATGGAAATGGAGGATCCTTCTTTCTCTCCCTCTGTCTCGCTCTCTTTCTCTCCCTCTCATTGTTTCTCTCTCTCCCTCCATCTTTCTTTCTCTCCCTCTCTGTCTCTCTCACTTTCTCTCTCTCTCACTGTTTCTCTCTCTCCCTCCATCTTTCTTTCTCTCTCTCTTTCTTTCTTTCTGTTTCTTTCTCTCTCTCTCACTGTCATTCTTTCTCGCTCTTTCTCTCTCTCCCTCGATCTTTCTTTCTCACTCTTTTTCTATCTCCATCTCTCTCTTTCTTTCTCTCCATTTCCCTCTCTTTCTTTCTTTCTCTCTCTCTCTCTCTCTCTCTCTCCATCTCTCTCTCTTACTCTCTCTCACTTTCTCTCTCTCTCTTTCTCTCCCTCTCATTGTTTCTCTCTCTCCCTCCACCTTTCTTTCCCTCTCTCCATCTCTCCTTCTTTCTATCTCTCTTTCATTCTCTCTCTCTCTTTCTTTCCCTCTCTCTTTCTCTCTCTCTCTCTCTTTCCTTTCTCCAAAGCCTGAATCCCTCACTTTTCCCGGTCGCTGGGTATTGACTGGAAGCAGGAACTGGGAGATTTCCCTCTCCCCATTCCCCCAGGTACTGAGACAAATTGTCCCCTCTGTGTCACTGGTCCAGCTCACACCCGCTCCCTCAGCACTGGCCGGAGACGGGCTCTTGATTTCCTGGATTGATTGTCCAGTGGGTGATTTACTGACCTTCATAATACCTTGGAGAGAGCCCACTTTGGCCAGCGATGGGCTGAGCCAGCACCAGGACTCCAAGGACCAGGAGCAGAACCTTCTTCATCTTCCACTGAGTGGCTCAGAGTCAGGATCAGACGGCTGGAGTACAGAAGCTCGGTGTCCAGATACAGAGAGTTTACTGCAATTTATACTCACCCACACGGGGAGTGGCCCCATCTCGGGCATTTAAAGGGACAGTCCAACAACTAAGGGCGACATGAACTGGAATCAAAATTTAAATAGATCTGAAATGTTCAGTGTAGGGACTGTGTTCAGTGTAGGGTCTGTGTTCAATGTAGGGACTGTGTTCAGTGTAGGGACTGTGTTCAGTGCAGGGACTGTGTTCAGTGTAGGGACTGTGTTCGGTGTAGGGACTGTGTTCGGTGTAGGGACTGTGTTCGGTGTAGGGACTGTGTTCGGTGTAGGGACTGTGTTCAATGTAGGGACTGTGTTCAGTGTAGGGACTGTGTTCAGTGCAGGGACTGTGTTCAGTGCAGGGACTGTGTTCGGTGTAGGGACTGTGTTCAGTGTAGGGACTGTGTTCAGTGTAGGGACTGTGTTCAGTGTAGGGACTGTGTTCAGTGTAGGGACTGTGTTCAGTGTAGGGACTGTGTTCAGTGTAGGGACTGTGTTCAGTGTAGGGACTGTGTTCAGTGTAGGGACTGTGTTCAGTGTAGGGACTGTGTTCAGTGCAGGGACTGTGTTCAGTGCAGGGACTGTGTTCGGTGTAGGGACTGTGTTCAGTGTAGGGACTGTGTTCAGTGTCGGGACTGTGTTCAGGATCGAGGCGGCAATTTGTCCCTACACTGAACACAGTGTGATTGTGTGTGTTGGTGATTGTGCGAGTGAGTGACTGTGTGAGTGAGTGAGTGTGTGAGTGAGTGAGTGTGCGAGTGAGTAAGTGTGGGAGTGAGTGACTGTGTGTGTGAGTGAGTGTGTGAGTGAGTGAGTGTGCGAGTGTGCATGTGAGTGTGTTTTGCCCAGACAGGGTGTGCACATGGTGAGAGAAGGTGTTTGTGGAATTGGAAACAGTGTTTAATGTTTGAAACTGGTGATATCTGTACACTCAGGAGTTGAGGGGCTGTGTCCAGTCCCCACAGAATGTCAGCGAGCTGTTCTCTCTTATTCAGAAACAGTTCATTTCTGGCAGGTCCTCACACCTTGTCCAAACATTTACAGACAGACCGGCGACTGCACACAGATCAGATCCGTTTTAGAGGCAAACGATTAACAGACCGACAATCTGCTCAGAAAGTGGGAAATGTTTAACCCAGTGGGGCAGAGGGATGAAGGCAGGGTGAGAGAGACACGGAGAGATCGCACGAAAGAAAGAGAAGGAGAGGGAGGGAGGGGAGAGGCACAGGTGATGAGAGAGGGACAGAGGGAGAGAGAGCAAGAGGCAGAAATCGAGGCACAGAAATGGTTAGGTAGAGAGAGAGAGAAGGAGGGGGAGAGGGAGAGAGAGAGAGGGAGGGAGGGAGGGAGGGGTTGATGGAGGAGGTGTATTGCATAGAATTAAATCAAATTTACACCAGAGATACAGGCCGTTCGGCCCCTCTGCTCCATGCCGGTCTTTCTGCTCCACCCTCCCGATTCCATCTCACCCTCTCACCATCTCCTTCTGTTCCTCTCTCCCTCATGTGTTTATCCAGCTTCCCCTTAAATCCATCTACACTATTCACCTCAACTACTCCTTGTGGGAGTGAGTTCCACATTCTCACCACTCTCTGGGTAAAGAAGTTTCTCCTGAATTCCCCTATTGGATTTATTAGTGACTATCTTATATTTATGGCCCCGAGTTCCGGTCTCCCCCACAAGTGTGAACATCTTCTCTCCGTCTACCCTATCGAACACTTTCATAATCTTAAAGACCTCTATCAGGTCACCCCTCAGTCTTCTCTTCTCTGGAGAAAAGCGCCCCAGTCTGTTCAATCTTTCCTGATATGTAGAACCTCTCAGTTCTGGTATCATCCTTGTAAATCTTTTTCACACCTTCTCCAGTGCCTCTACATACTTTTTGTAATATGCAGAACAGAACTGTGCACATTGCTCCAACAGCGGTCTAACCAAGGTGTATGGAGACCAGCACTGTGCACTGTGCTCCGAGTGTGGTCTTAACAAGGTGTATGGAGATGAGAAGTGTGTACAGAGCTCCAAGTGTTATCTAAACAAGTAATATGGAGACCACAACTGTGTACAGTGCTCCAAGTGTGGTCCAACCAAGGTATATGGAGACATGAACTGTGCACAGTGCTCCAAGTGTGGTCTTTACAAGGTTTGTTGAGACCAGAACTGTGCACAGTACTGCAAGTGTGGTCTAACCAAGTTCTATGGAGACCAGAACTGTGCACAGTGCTCCAGGTGTGGTCTAACCAAGGAATATGGAGACCAGAACTGTGCACAGTGCTCCAAGTGTTGTCGAACCAAGGTATATGGAGACCAGAACTATGCACAGTGCTCCAAGTGTTGTCTAACCAAGGTACATGTAGACCAGAACTGTGCACAGTCCTCCAAGTGTTGTCGAACCAAGGTATATGGAGACCAGAACTATGCACAGTGCTCCAAGTGTTGTCTAACCAAGGTACATGGAGACCAGAACTATGCACAGTCCTCCAAGTGTTGTCTAACCAAGGTACATGGAGACCAGAACTGTGCACAGTGCTCCAAGTGTTGTCTAACCAAGGTACATGGAGACCAGAACTATGCACAGTCCTCCAAGTGTGGTGTAACCAAGGTATATGGAGACCAGAAATGTACACAGTACTCCAAGTGTGGTCTAGCAAAGGAATATGGAGACCAGAACTGTGCACAGTACTCCAAGTGTGGTCCAACCAAGTATTTGGAGATCAGAACTGTGCACAGTGCTCCAAGTGTGGTCTAACCAAGGTATATGGAGACCAGAACTGTGCACATTACTCCAAGTGTGGTGTAACCAAGGTATATGGAGACCAGAAATGTACACAGTACTCCAAGTGTGGTCTAGCAAAGGAATATGGAGACCAGAACTGTGCACAGTACTCCAAGTGTGGTCCAACCAAGTATTTGGAGATCAGAACTGTGCACAGTGCTCCAAGTGTGGTCCAACCAAGGCATATGGAGACAAGAACTGTGATCAGTACTGCAAGTGTGGCCTAACCAAATAATATGGAGACCAGGACAGTGCACAGTGCTCCAAGTGTGGTCCAACCAATTTATAGGTCTGTGTTCAGTGCAGGGACTGTGTTCAATGTAGGTATGTGTTCAGTGTAGGGACTGTGTTCAGCATATGGACTGTGTTCAATGCAGGTATGTGCTCAGCATAGGGACTGTGTTCAGTGTGGGGACTGTGTTCAGGATAGAGGCGGCAATCTGTCCCTCCTCCGAATACAGTCCCAACACTGAACACAGTCGCTACGCAGAAAACAGCCCTTCCGCGGAACACAGTCCCTACGCTGAACACAGTCCCTACACTGAACACAGACCCTACACTGAACACAGTGTGATTGTGCGAGTGAGTGAGTGTGCGAGTGAGTGAGTGTGCGAGTGAGTGAGTGTGTGAGTGAGTGAGTGTGGGAGTGAGTGAGTGTGCGATTGAGTGAGTGTGCGAGTGTGTGTGTGAGTGTGTTTTGTCCAGACAGGGTGTGCACATGGTGAGAGAAGGTGTTTGTGGAATTGGAAACAGTGTTTAATGTTTGAAACTGGTGATATCTGTACACTCAGGAGTTGAGGGGCTGTGTCCAGTCCCCACAGAATGTCAGCGAGCTGTTCTCTCTTATTCAGAAACAGTTCATTTCTGGCAGGTCCTCACACCTTGTCCAAACGTTTACAGACAGACCGGCGACTGCACACAGATCAGATCCGTTTTAGAGGCAAACGATTAACAGACCGACAATCTGCTCAGAAAGTGGGAAATGTTTAACCCAGTGGGGCAGAGGGATGAAGGCAGGGTGAGAGAGACACGGAGAGATCGCACGAAAGAAAGAGAGAGAAGGAGAGGGAGGGAGGGGAGAGACACAGGTGATGAGAGAGGGACAGAGGGAGAGAGAGCAAGAGGCAGAAATCAAGGCACAGACATGGATAGGAGAGGGAGAGAGGGAGAAGGAGAGAGAGGGAAGGAGGGAGGGAGTGGGTGATGGAGGGGTTGTGTTACATAGAATTACATCGAATTTACACCAGAGATACAGGCCGTTCGGCCCCTCTGCTCCATGCCGGTGTTTCTGCTCCACGCGAGCCTCGTCCCTCCCTACTCCATCTCACCCTCTCACCATCTCCTTCTATTCCTCTCTCCCTCATGTGTTTATCCAGCTTCCCCTTAAATCCATCTACACTATTCACCTCAACTACTCCTTGTGGGAGCGAGTTCCACATTCTCACCACTCTCTGGGGAAAGAAGTTTCTCCTGAATTCCCCGATTGGATTTATTAGTGACTATCTGATATTTATGGCCCCGAGTTCTGGTCTCCCCCACAAGTGGAAACATCTTCTCTCCGTCTACCCTATCGAACCCTTTCATAATCTTAAAGACCTCGATCAGGTCACCCCACAGTCTTCTCTATTCTAGAGAAAAGAGCCAAAGCCTTTTCAATCTTTCCTGATAGGTAAAACCTCTCAGTTCTGGTATCATCCTAGTAAATCTTTTCTGCACCTTCTCCAGTGTCTCTGTATCCTTTTTATAATATTGAGACCAGAACTGTGCGCAGTGCTCCAGGTGTGGTCTAACTAAGGTATATGGAGACCAGAACTGTGCACAGTACTCCAGGTGTGGTCTAACCAAGGTATATGGAGACCAGCACTGTGCACTGTGCTCCAAGTGTTGTCTCAACAAGTCATACGGAGACCAGAACTGTGCACAGTGCTCCAAGTGTGGTCTAACCATGGTATATGGAGACCAGAACTGTGCACAGTGCTCCAAGTGTGGTCTAACCAAGGTACATGGAGACCTGAACTGTGCACAGTACTGCAAGTGTGGTCTAACCAAGTTATATGGAGACCAGAATTGTGCACAATGCTCCAGGTTTGGTCGAACCAAGGAATATGGAGACCAGAACCATGCACATTACTCCAAGTGTGGTCTAACCAATTAATATGGTGACCAGAACTGTGCACAGTGCTCCAGGAGTAGTCTAACCAAAGTATATGCAGACAAAGATCAGTGGACAGTGCTCCAGGTGTGGTCTAACAAAGGTATATGCAGACCAGAACTGTACACAGTGCTCCAAGTATGGTCTAACCATGTTATATCGAGACCAGAATAGTGCACAGTGCTCCAAGTGTGGTCTAAACAATGTATGTGGAGACCAGAACTGTGCATAATACTCCAAGTGTTGTTTAACCAAGGCATATGGAGAACAGAACTGTGCACAGTACTCCAAGTGTTGTCTAAACAAGGTATATGGAGACCAGAACTGTGCACAGTGCTCCAAGTGTGGTCTCACCATGTTATATCGAGACTCGAACTGTGCACAGTATTCCAGGTGTGGTCTAAGCTAGTTATATGGGGACCAGAACTGTGCACAGTACGACAAGTATTGTCTAACCAAGGCATATGGAGAACAGAACTGTGCACAGTTCTCCAAGTGTGGTCAAACCAAGTTATATGGAGACCAGAACTGTGCACATTAGTCCAAGTGTGGTCTAACCAAGGTATATGGAGACCAGAACTGTGAACAGTGTTCCACGTGTTGTCTAACCAAGGTATATGGAGACCACAACTGTGCACAGTGCTCCAAGTGTGGACTAACCAAGTTAAATGGGGACCAGAACTGTGCACAATGCTCCAAGTGTGGTCTAAACAAGTTAAAAGGAGACCAAAAACGTGTACAATACTCCAAGTGTGGTCTAAATAAGGAATTTGGTGACCAGAACTGTGCACAGTACTCCAAGTGTGGTCTAACCAAGTTATTTGGAGACCTGAACTGTGCACAGCAAAACAAGTGTGGTCTAACCAAGGTAAAGGGAGACAAAAACTGTGTACAATACTCCAAGTGTGGTCTAAACCAGGAATATGGTGACCATAACTGTGCACAGTACTCCAAGTGTGGTCTCACCAAGTGATATGGGGGCCAGCACTGTGCACAGTGCTCTCAGTGTTGTCTAACCAAGGTATATGGAGACCAGTACTGTGCACTTTACTACAAGTGTGGTCAAAACCAAGATATATGGCGACCAGTAATGTGCACAGTGCTCCAGGTGTGGTCTGAACAAGGTACATGGAGACCAGAACTGTGCACAGTGCTCTAAGTGTTGTCTAACCAAGGTATATGGAGGCCAGTACTGTGCACTTTACTCCAAGTGTGGTCTAAACAAGGTATACGGAGACCAGAACTGTGCACAGCACTCAAAGTGTGATCTAACCAAGGTATATGGAGTCCAGTACTATGCACAGTGCACCAAGTGTGGTCTAACCAAGTTATATGGGGACCAGAACCGTGCACAGTGCTCCAAGTGAGGTCAAGTCAAATTATATGGGGACCAGAACGGTGCAACGTGCTGCTGGTGTGGTCTAACCAAGGTACATGGAGACCAGAACTGTGCACCGTGCTCCAAGTGTTGTCTAACCAAGGTATATGGAGACCAGAACTGTGCACAGTGCTCCAAGTGTGGTCTAACCAAGTTATATCGAGACCAGAACTGTGCACAGTGCTCCAAGTTTGGTCTAACCAAGGTATATGGACACCAGAACTGTGCACAGTGCTCCAAGTGTGGTCAACCAAGGTATATGGAGACCAGAACTGTGCACATTGCTCCAAGTGTTGTCTAACCAAGGTATATGGAGACCAGAACTGTGCACAGTGCTCCAAGTGTGGTCAACCAAGATATATGGAGACCAGAACTGTGCACAGTGCTCCAAGTGTGGTCAACCAAGGTATATGGAGACCAGAACTGTGCACATTGCTCCAAGTGTTGTCTAACCAAGGTATATGGAGACCAGAACTGTGCACAATGCTCCAAGTGTGGTCTAAACACGTTATATCGAGACCAGAACTGTGCACAGTACTCCAAGTGTGGTCTAACCAAGGTATATGGAGACCAGAACTGTGCACAGTGCTCCAAGTGTGGTCAACCAAGGTATATGGAGACCAGAACTGTGCACAGTGCTCCAACTGTGGTCAACCAAGGGAAATGGAGACCAGAACTGTGCACATTGCTCCAAGTGTTGTCTAACCAAGGTATATGGAGACCAGAACTGTGCACAATGCTCCAAGTGTTGTCTAACACGTTATATCGAGACCAGAACTGTGCACAGTACTCCAAGTGTGGTCTAACCAAGGTATATGGAGACCAGAACTGTGCAAAGTGCTCCAAGTGTTGTCTAACCAAGGTATATGGAGACCAGAACTATGCACAGTGCTCCAAGTGTGGTCGAACCAAGGTTTATGAAGGTCAGAACTGTGCACAGTGCTCCAAGTGTGGTCAAACTAAATTATATCGAGACCAGAACTGTGCACAGTACTCCAGGTGTTGTCTAACCAAGGTATATGGAGACCAGACCTGTGCAAAGTGCTCCAAGTGTTGTCTAACTGAGGTATATAGAGACAAGAACTGTGCACAGTGCTCCAAGTGTGGTCAACCAAGTAATATGGGGACCAGAACTGTGCACAATGCTCCAAGTGTGGTCTAACCAAGTTAAAGGGAGACCAAAATCGTGTACAATACTCCAAGTGTGGTCTAAACAAGGAATTTGGTGACCAGAACTGTGCACAGTACTCCAAGTGTGGTCTAACCAAGTTATTTGGAGACCTGAAGTGTGCACAGTACAACAAGTGTGGTCTAACCAAGGTAAAGGGAGACCAAAACTGTGTACAATACTCCAAGTGTGGTCTAAACAAGGAATATGGTGACCAGAACTTTGTACAATGTTCCAAGTGTGGTCTCACCAAGTGATATGGCGGCCAGCACTGTGCACAGTGCTCTAAGTGTTGTCTAACAAAGGTATATGGAGACCAGTACTGTGCACTTTACTCCAAGTGTGGTCTAACCAAGTTATATGGAGACCTGAACTGTTCACAGTACAACAAGTGTGGTCTAACCAAGGTAAAGGGAGACCAAAAATGTGTGCAATACTCCAAGTGTGGTCGAAACAAGGAATATGCAGACCAGAACTGTGCACAGTACTCCAAATGTGGTCTAACCAAGTTATATGGAGACCTGAACTGTGCACAGCAAAACAAGTGTGGTCTAACCAAGGTAAAGGGAGACAAAAACTGTGTACAATACTCCAAGTGTGGTCTAAACCAGGAATATGGTGACCATAACTGTGCACAGTAATCCAAGTGTGGTCTCACCAAGTGATATGGGGGCCAGCACTGTGCACAGTGCTCTCAGTGTTGTCTAACCAAGGTATATGGAGACCAGTACTGTGCACTTTACTCCAAGTGTGGTCTAAACCAAGATATATGGCGACCAGTCCTTTGCACAGTGCTCCAGGTGTGGTCTGAACAAGGTATATGGAGACCAGAACTGTGCACAGTACAACAAGTCTGGTCTAACCAAGGTAAAGGGATACCAAAACTGTGTACAATGCTCCAACTGTGGTCTAAACAAGGAATATGGTGACCAGAACTGTGTACAATGCTCCAAATGTGGTCTCACCAAGTGATATGGGGGCCAGCACTGTGAACAGTGCTCCACGTGTTGTCTAACCAAGGTATATGGAGACCAGAACTGTGCACATTGCTTCAGGTGTGGTCTAACAAAGATATTTGGAGACCAGAACTGTGCACATTGCTCCAATTGTTGTCCAAACAAGGTATATGGGGACCAGAACTGTGCACAATGCTCCAAGTCTGGTCTCACCAAGTGATATGGGGGCCAGCACTGTGCACAGTGCTCGAAGTGTTGTCTAACAAAGGTATATGGAGACCAGTACTGTGCACTTTACTCCAAGTGTGGTCTAACCAAGTTATATGGAGACCTGAACTGTGCACAGCACAACAAGTGTGGTCGAACCAAGGCATAAGAAGACCAGAAGAGTGCACACTGCTCCAAGTGTGGTCAAACCAAGGTAGATGGTGACCAGAACTGTGCACAGTACTCCAAGTGTAGTCTTACCAAGGTACATGGAGACCAGAACTGTGCAAAGTTCTCCAAGTGTTCTCTGACCAAGGTGTTTGGAGGTCAGAACTGTGCACAGTGCTCTAAGTTTGGTCAAACCAAATTTATTCGAGACCAGAACTGTGCACAGTGCTCCACGTGTTGTCTAAACAAGGTATATGGAGACCAGAACTGTGCAAAATAATCCAAGTGTGGTCTGACCAAGTTATCCGGGGAGCAGAACTGTGCAAAGTGCTCCAAGTGTGGTCTAACCAAGTTATATGATGACCAGAACTGTGCACAGTACTACAGGTGTGGTCCAACCAAGGTATATGGAGACAGAACTGTGCACAGTGCTCCAAGTGTGGTCCAACGAAGTTATATGGAGACCAGAACTGTGCACAGTGCTCCAGTTGAGGTCTAACAAAGTTATATGGGGACCAGAACTGTGCACTATGTTCCATGTGAGCTCTAACCAAGTAATATGAGGACCAGAAATGTGCACAATACTTCAAGTGTGGTCCAACCAAGGTATTTCGAGACCAGAACGATGCACAATGCTCCATATGTGCTCTTACCAAGGTATATTGAGACCAGTACTGTGCACAGTGCTCCAAGTGTGGTCAAGCCAAGTTATATCGAGACCAGAACAGTGCACAGCGCTCCAAGTCTGGTCTAACCAAGGCATATGGAGACCAGAACTGTGCACAATACTCCAAGTGTTATCTAAAAAAGGTATATGGAGACCAGAACTGTGCACAGTGCTCCAAGTATTGTCAAACCAAAGTATATGGAGACCAGAACTGTGCACAATACTCCAAGTGTGGTCTAACCAAGGTATATGGAGACCTGAACTGTGCACAGTACTCCAAGTGTGGTCTCACCAATGTATATGGAGACCAGAACTGTGCACAACACTCCAAGTGTGGTCTAACCAAATTACATGGGACCAGAACTGTGCACAATGCTCCAAATGTGGTCTAACCAAGTTATATGAAGAACTGAACCGTGCACAGGACACCAAGTGGGTCGAGCTAAGGTGCATGGAGACCAGAACTGTGCACAGTGCTCCAGGTGTGGTCTAACCAAGGTATTTGGAGACCAGAATGGTGCACAGTGCTCCAAGTGTTGTCTATCCAAGGTGTAATGAGACCAGAACTGTGCACAGTGCTCCAAGTGTGGTCTATCCAAGATAGAGGGAGTCCAGAAATGTGCAAAATACTCAGAGTGCAGTCCAACCAAGGTATATGGAGACCAGAACTGCGCATAGTCTTCCAGGTGTGGTCTAAGCAAGGTACATGGAGCTCAGAAATGTGCACAGTTCTCCAAGTGTTGTCCAACAAAGGTATAGGAGACCAGAACTGTGCACAGTACTCCAAGTGTGGTCTAACCAAGGCATATGGAGACCAGAACTGTGTACAATGCTCCAAGTGTGGTCTCACCAAGTGATATGGGGGCCAGCACTGTGCACAGTGCTCTAAGTGTTGTCTAACAAAGGTATATGGAGACCAGTATTGTGCACTTTACTCCAAGTGTGGTCTAAACCAAGGTATATGGAGACCTGAACTGTGCACAGTAATCCAAGTGTGGTTTAACCAAGTTAGATGGGGACCAGAACTGTGCACTATGTTCCATGTGATCTCTAACCAAGTAATATGAGGACCAGAAATGTGCACAATACTTCAAGTGTAGTCCAACCAAGGTATTTCGAGACCAGAACGATGCACAATGCTCCATATGTGCTCTTACCAAGGTATATTGAGACCAGGACTGTGCACAGTGCTCCAAGTGTGGTCAAGCCAAGTTATATCGAGACCAGGACAGTGCACAGCGCTCCAGGTCTGGTCTTACCAAGGCATATGGAGACCAGAGCTGTGCACAATACTCCAAGTGTTATCTAAAAAAGGTATATGGAGACCAGAACTGTGCACAGTGCTCCAAGTATTGTCAAACCAAAGTATATGGAGACCAGAACTGTGCACAATACTCCAAGTGTGGTCTAACCAAGGTATATGGAGACCTGAACTGTGCACAGTACTCCAAGTGTGGTCTCACCAAGTTATATGAAGAACTGAACTGTGCACAGGACACCAAGTGGGTCTAGCTAAGGTGTATGGAGACCAGAACTGTGCACAGTGCTCCAGGTGTGGTCTAACCAAGGTATTTGGAGACCAGAATGGTGCACAGTGCTCCAAGTGTTGTCTATCCAAGGTGTATGGAGACAAGAACTGTGCACAGTGCTCCAAGTGTGGTCTATCCAAGATATATGGAGTCCAGAAATGTGCAAAATACTCAGAGTGCGGTCCAACCAAGGTATATGGAGACCAGAACTGCGCATAGTATTCCAGGTGTGGTCCAACCAAGGTACATGGAGCTCAGAAATGTGCACAGTTCTCCAAGTGCTGTCCAACAAAGTTATAGGAGACGAGAACTGCACACAGTGCTCCAAGTGTGGTCAAACCAAGTTATATCGAGACCGGAACTGTGCACAATACTCCAAGTGTGGTCTAACCAAGGCATATGGAGACCAGAACTGTGCACAATACTCCAAGTATTGTCTAACCAAGGTATATGGAGACCAGAACTGTGCTCAGTACTCCAAGTGTGGTCTAACCAAGTTATATGGACACCAGAACTGTGCACAGTACTCCAAGTGTGGTCTAACCAAGTTATATCGAGACCAGAACTGTGCACAGTACTCCAAGTGTGGTCTATCCAAGATATATGGAGTCCAGAAATGTGCAAAATACTCCAAGTGCGGTCCAACCAAGGTATATGGAGACCAGAACTGCGCATAATATTCCAGGTGTGGTCTAACCAAGGTACATGGAGCTCAGAAATGTGCACAGTTCTCCATGTGTTGTCCAACAAAGGTGTAGGAGACCAGAACTGTGCACAGTACTCCAAGTGTGGTCTAACCAAGGCATATGGAGACCAAAACTGTGCACAATACTCCAAGTGTGGTCTCACCAAGGTATGTGGAGACCAGAACTGTGCACAGTACTCCAAGTTTGGTCCAACCAAGGTATATGGAAACCAGAACTGTCCACAGTGCTCCAAGTGTGGTCTAACCAAGGCAAATGAATACCAGAAGTGTGCACAGTGCTCCAAGTGTGGTCAAACCAAGGTATATGGAGACCATAACTGTGCACAGTAATCCAAGTGTGGTCTAACCAAGGTATATGGAGACCAGAACTGTGCAAAATACTCCAAGTGTGGTCCAACCAAGGTATATGGAGACCAGAACATTGCACAACATTACAAGTTTGGTCCAACCAAGGTATATGGAGTTCAGAAATGTGCACAGTACTCCAAGTGTTGTCAAAACAAGTTATTGGAGGCCAGAACTGTGCACAGTGCTCGAAGTGTGGTCAAACCTAGTTATTTGGGGACCAGAACTGTGCACAGTGCTCCAAGTGTGGTCTAACCAAGGCATATGGAGACCAGAACTGTGCACAACAATCCAAGTGTTGTCTAACCAAGGAATATGGAGAGGAGAACTGTGCTCAGTGCTCCAAGTGTGCTCTAACCAAGTTATATGGAGACAAGAACTGTGCACAGTGCTCCAATTGTTGTCTAACCAAGGTATATGGAGAGGAGAACTGTGCACAGTACTCCAAGTGTTGTCCAACAAAGTTATATGTAGACCAGAACTGCGCATATTATTCCAAGTGTGGTGTAACAAAGTTATATGGGGACAAGAACTGTGCACAGTACTCCAAGTGTGGTCTAACCAAGGCATTTGAAGACCATTAGTGTGCTCAGTCCTCCAAGTGTTGACTAACCAAGTTATATGGGGACCAGAACGGTGCACAGTGCTCCAAGTGTGGTCAAATCAAATTATATGGGTACCAGAACGGTGCACAATGCTCCAACTGTGTTCAAACCAAATTATATCGAGACCAGAACTGTGCACACTGCTCCAAGTGTGTTCTAAACAAGTTATATCGAGACCAGAAGTGTGCACAGTGCTCCAAGTGTGTTCAAAACAAGTTAGATGGACACCAGAATGGTGCACAGTGCTCCAGGTGTGGTCTAACCAAGTTATATGGGAACCAGGACGGTGCACAGTGCTCCAAGTGTGGTCAAACCAAATTATATCGAGACCAGAACTGTGCACAGTACTCCAAGTGTGGGATGAACAATTTATAATGAGACCAGAAACCTCCCTCTCTCTCTCTCTCTCTTTCACTCTCCCCGTCCCTCTCTCTCCCTCTCTCTCCCCACCTCACCATGTCTGTGCCTCGATTTCTGCCTCTTGCTCTCTCATCACCCGTGTCTCTCCCCTCCCTCCCTCTCCTTCTCTCTCTTTCTTTCGTGCGATCTCTCCGTGTCTCTCTCACCCTGCCTTCATCCCTCTGCCCCACTGGGTTAAACATTTCCCACTTTCTGAGCAGATTGTCGGTCTGTTAATCGTTTGCCTCTAAAACGGATCTGATCTGTGTGCAGTCGCCGGTCTGTCTGTAAATGTTTGGACAAGGTGTGAGGACCTGCCAGAAATGAACTGTTTCTGAATAAGAGAGAACAGCTCGCTGACATTCTGTGGGGACTGGACACAGCCCCTCAACTCCTGAGTGTACAGATATCACCAGTTTCAAACATTAAACACTGTTTCCAATTCCACAAACACCTTCTCTCACCATGTGCACACCCGGTCTGGGCAAAACACACTCACATACACACTCGCACACTCACTCACTCGCACACTCACTCACTCGCACACTCACTCACTCACTCACTCACACACACAATCACACTGTGTTCAGTGTAGGGACTGTGTTAAGTGTCGGGACTGTGTTCAGTGTCGGGACTGTGTTCAGTGCAGGGAATGTGTTCAGTGCAGGGACTGTGTTCAGTGTTGGGACTGTGTTCAGTGCAGGGAGTGTGTTTAGTGTCGGGTCTGTGTTCAATGTAGCGACTGTGTTCAGTGCAGGGACTGTGTTCAGTGCAGGGGCTGTTTTCAGTGTCGGGACTGTGTTCAGTGTAAGGATTGTGTTCAGTGTAGGGACTGTGTTCAGTGGAGGGACTGTGTTCAGTGGAGGGACTGTGTTCAGTGTGCGGGCTGTGTTCAGTGTAGGGACTGTGTTCATTGTAACGGCTGTGTTCAGTGTAGGGACTGTGTTCAGTGGAGGGACTGTGTTCAGTGGAGGGACTGTGTTCAGTGTGCGGGCTGTGTTCAGTGTAGGGACTGTTTTCATTGTAAGGGCTGTGTTCAGTGTAGGGACTGTGTTCAGTGTCCGATCTGTGTTCAGTGTCGGGACTGTGTTCAGTGTCGGGACTGTGTTGAGTGTAGGGACTGTGTTCAGTGCAGGGGCTGTGTTCAGTGTAGGGACCGTGTTCAGTGCAGGGACTGTGTTCAGTGTTGGGATTGTGTTCAGTGTCGGGACTGTGTTCAGTGTCGGGACTGTGTTCAGTGTGGGGACTGTGTTCAGTGCAGGGACTGTGTTCAGTGAAGGGGCTGTGTTCAGTGTCGGGACTGTATTCAGTGCAGGGACTGTGTTCAGTGCAGGGACTGTGTTCAGTGTAGGGGCTGTGTTCAGTGTGGGGAATATGTTCAGTGCAGGGGCTGTGTTCAGTGTAGGGACTGTGTTCAGTGTCGGGACTGTGTTCAGTGTCGGGACTGTGTTCAGTGTCGGGACTGTGTTCAGTGTAGGGACTGTGTTCAGTGCAGGGGCTGTGTTCAGTGTAGGGACTGTGTTCAGTGTAGGGACTGTGTTCAGTGTCGGGACTGTGTTCAGTGTCGGGACTGTGTTCAGTGTAGGGACTGTGTTCAGTGCAGGGGCTGTGTTCAGTGTAGGGACTGTGTTCAGTGTAGGGATTGTGTTCAGTGTCGGGACTGTGTTCAGTGTCTGGACTGTGTTCAGTGTGGGGACTGTGTTCAGTGCAGGGACTGTGTTCAGTGCAGGGGCTGTGTTCAGTGTAGGTGCTGTGTTCAGTGTAGGGATTGTGTTCAGTGCAGGGACTGTGTTCAGTGTAGCGGCTGTGTTCAGTGTGGGGAATGTGTTCAGTGTCGGGACTGTGTTCTGTGTAGGGACTGTGTTCAGTGTCGGGACTGTGTTCAGTGTCAGGACTGTGTTCATTGTGGGGACTGTGTTCAGTGCAGGGACTGTGTTCAGTGTAGGGACTGTATTCAGTGCAGGGACTGTGTTCAGTGCAGGGACTGTGTTCAGTGTAGGGGCTGTTTTCAGTGTCGGGACTGTGTTCAGTGTGGGGACTGTGTTCAGTGTCGGGACTGTGTTCAGTGTGGGGACTGTGTTCAGTGCAGGGACTGTGTTCAGTGTAGGGGCTGTGTTCAGTGTAGGGACTGTATTCAGTGTCGGGACTGTGTTCAGTGTAGGGACTGTGTTCAGTGCAGGGGCTGTGTTCAGTGTCGGGACTGTGTTCAGTGTAGGGACTGTGTTCAGTGTTGGGATTGTGTTCAGTGTCGGGACTGTGTTCAGTGTGGGGACTGTGTTCAGTGTGGGGACTGTGTTCAGTGCAGGGACTGTGTTCAGTGTAGGGGCTGTGTTCAGTGTCGGGACTGTATTCAGTGCAGGGACTGTGTTCAGTGCAGGGACTGTGTTCAGTGTAGGGGCTGTCTTCAGTGTGGGGAATGTGTTCAGTGTCGGGACTGTGTTCAGTGCAGGGACTGTGTTCAGTGTAGGGGCTTTGTTCAGTGTAGGGACTGTGTTCAGTGTCGGGACTGTGTTCAGTGTAGGGACTGTGTTCAGTGCAGGGGCTGTGTTCAGT
The DNA here is from genome assembly GCF_035084215.1 of Heptranchias perlo. Classification (NCBI taxonomy): domain Eukaryota; kingdom Metazoa; phylum Chordata; class Chondrichthyes; order Hexanchiformes; family Hexanchidae; genus Heptranchias; species Heptranchias perlo. Next base: position 177,615 of record NW_027139475.1, read on the forward strand.
GTCGGGACTGTGTTCAGTGTAGGGACTGTGTTCAGTGTTGGGATTGTGTTCAGTGTCGGGACTGTGTTCAGTGTGGGGACTGTGTTCAGTGTGGGGACTGTGTTCAGTGCAGGGACTGTGTTCAGTGTAGGGGCTGTGTTCAGTGTCGGGACTGTATTCAGTGCAGGGACTGTGTTCAGTGCAGGGACTGTGTTCAGTGTAGGGGTTGTGTTCAGTGTGGGGAATGTGTTCAGTGTCGGGACTGTGTTCAGTGTAGGGGCTGTGTTCAGTGTAGGGACTGTGTTCAGTTCAGGGAATGTGTTCAGTGGAGGGACTGTGTTCAGTGCAGGGATTGTGTTCAGTTTAGGGAATGTGTTCAGCGTTGGGACTGTGTTCAGCGTAGGGACTGTGTTCCGTGGAAGGGCTGTGTTCTGCGTCGCGACTGTGTTCAGTGTTGGGACTGTATTCGGAGGAGGGACAGATTGCCGCCTCTATCCTGAACACAGTCCCTGCACTGAACACAGTCCCTATGCTGAGCACAGACCTGCATTGAACACAGTCCATACGCTGAACACAGTCCCTACACTGAACACATACCTACATTGAACACAGTCCCTACACTGAACACAGACCTGCATTGAACACAGTCCCTACACTGAACACAGTCCCGACACTGAGCACAGTCCCAACACTGAACACAGTCCCAACACTGAACACAGTCCCGACACTGAGCACAGTCCCAACACTGAACACAGTCCCTGCACCGAACACAGTCCCTACACTGAACACAGTCCCGACACTGAGCACAGTCCCAACACTGAACACAGTCCCTGCACCGAACACAGTCCCTGAACTGAACACAGTCCCGACACTGAGCACAGTCCCAACACTGAACACAGTCCCTACACTGAACACAGTCCCTACACTGAACACAGTCCCTACACTGAACGCAGTCACTACACGGAATATTTAAGATCTATTCAAATTTTGATTCCAGTTAATCTCGCCCATAGTTGTTGGACTGTCCCTTTAAGTGCCCGAGATGGGGCCACTCCCCGTGTGGGTGAGTATAAATTACAGTAAACTCTCTGTATCTGGACACCGAGCTTCTGTACTCCAGCCGTCTGATCCTGACTCTGAGCCACTCAGTGGAAGATGAAGAAGGTTCTGCTCCTGGTCCTTGGAGTCCTGGTGCTGGCTCAGCCCATCGCTCTCCAAAGTGGGCTCTCTCCAAGGTCTCTTGACGGTCAGTAAATCACCCACTGGACAATGAATCCAGGAAATCAAGAGCCCGTCTCCGGCCAGTGCTGAGGGAGCGGGTGTGAGCTGGACCAGTGACACAGAGGGGACAATTTGTCTCAGTACCTGGGGGAATGGGGAGAGGGAAATCTCCCAGTTCCTGCTTCCAGTCAATACCCAGCGAGTGGGAAAAGTGAGGGATTCAGGCTTTGGAGAAAGGAAAGAGAGTGAGATAGAGAGAGAGAGAAACAGAGAGACAGAGAGAAAGAAAGAGAGATAGAGAGAGAAAGAGAGGAAGAACGAGAGAGAGAGTAAGAGTGGGAGATAGAAAAAGAGTGAGAAAGGAAGAAAGAGAGAGAGAGAGAGAGAGAAAGAGAGAGAGAGAGAAAGAAAGATGGAGGGAGTGGGAGACACAGTGAGAGGTAGAGAGGGAGAGAGAGAAAGAGAGAGAGAGAGAGAGAGAGAGAGAGGGAGAGAAAGAAGGATCCTGCATTCACATGGCGACGTTCATCTCCCTCAGGATGTCCCAAAGCCCTCTGCAGCCAATGACGACCTCTTACAGGAGCGGTCACTGTTGTAATGTGGGAAACGTGTCAGCCAATTTGTGCACAGCAAGATCCCACAAACAGCAATGTGAGAATGACCCAGATCATCTGTTTTTTTAGTGATGTTGGTCGAGGGATAAATATCGGCCCCAGGACACCGGGGAGAACTCCCCCCTGCTCTTCTTCCAATAGTGGCCGTGGGATTTTACGTCCACCTGAGAGGGCAGACGGGGCCCTCGGTTTAACGTCTCATCCGAAAGACGGCACCTCCGACAGTGCGGCGCTCCCTCAGTACTGACCCTCCGACAGTGCAGTGCTCCCTCAGTACTGACCCTCTGACAGAGCGGCGCTCCCTCAGTACTGACCCTCCGACAGTGCAGCGCTCCCTCAGTACTGACCCTCCGACAGTGCGGTGCTCCCTCAGTACCGACCCTCCGACAGTGCGGCGCTCCCTCAGTACTGACCCTCCGACAGTGCGGTGCTCCCTCAGTACCGACCCTCCGACAGTGCGGCGCTCCCTCAGTACCGACCCTCCAAAAGTGCAGCACTCCCTCAGTACTGACCCTCCGACAGTGCGGCGCTCCCTCAGTACTGACCCTCCGAAAGTGCGGCGCTCCCTCAGTACTGACACTCCTATTGTCCAGCGCTCCCTCAGTACCGACCCTCCGACAGTGCGGCGTTCCCTCAGTACTGACCCTCCGACAGTGCGGCGCTCCCTCAGTACTGACCCTCCGATTGTCCAGCGCTCCCTCAGTACTGAACTTTCAACATTGGTGAAAATAAATCTCGGACAGGGTGTATCAGGGGAGGACGATGTCACACAGACTGGTTTGTGCCAGGCTCCAGGACCAATTTGACTGGGAAACCCGTCAGAAGGAAGGATCTCAGGTGAGTGGGAAACGGAGGAACAGGAGGAGGCCATTCAGCCCCTCGAGCCCGTTCCGTCATTCAATCGGATCATGTCTGGTCTGCACCTCGACTCCCTTTTCCCACATTTACCAGTGAGGGGAGGTGAGGGGGTTTTAAGGAAGAATAAAGGAGAGTTCAGGGTTACAGAGTCAGTGAGGGGCGATTTTGACTTTGGGCGATAGGAAGGGAATGGGAAATGGGATTGGGGAGAGGTGGAGAACGGGAGCTCGATATAAAATCAGACATTTCACAACATCAAAAGTCATCAAAATTACTTGAGGAATAGAACAGAGAATTTATGTCACACTTGTGGAGAAACTTGGTTAGACCACACTTGGAGCACTGTGCACAGTTCTGGTCTCCACATACCTTGGTTAGACCACACTTGGAGCACTGTGCACAGTTCTGGTCTCCATATACCTGGGTTAGACCACACTTGGAGCACTGTGCACAGTTCTGGTCTCCATATACCTTGGTTAGACCACACTTGGAGCACTGTGCACAGTTCTGGTCTCCACATACCTTGGTTAGACCACACTTGGAGCACTGTGCACAGTTCTGGTCTCCATATACCTTGGTTAGACCACACTTGGAGCACTGTGCACAGTTCTGGTCTCCATATACCTTGGTTAGACCACACTTGGAGCAGTGTGCACAGTTCTGGTCTCCATGTACCTTGGTTAGACCACACATGGAGCACTGTGCACAGTTCTGGTCTCCATATACCTTGGTTAGACCACACTTGGAGCAGTGTGCACAGTTCTGGTCTCCATGTACCTTGGTTAGACCACACTTGGAGCACTGTGCACAGTTCTGGTCTCCATATTATAAAAAGGATATAGAGGCACTGGAGAAGGTGCAACAAAGATTCACAAGGATGATACCAGAACTGAGAGTTTTTACCTATCAGAAAGATTGAACAGACTGGGGCTCTTTTCTCTGGAAAAGAGAAGACTGAGGGGTGACCTGATCGAGGTCTTTAAGATTATGAAAGGGTTCGATAGGGTAGACGTAGAGAAGATGTTTACACTTGTGGGGGAGACCAGAACTCGGGGCCATAAATATAAGATAGTCACTAATAAATCCAATAGGGGAATTCAGGAGAAACTTCTTTACCCAGAGAGTGGTGAGAATGTGGAACTCGCTCCCACAAGGAGGAGTTGAGGTGAATAGTGTAGATGGATTTAAGGGGAAGCTGGATAAACACATGAGGGAGAGAGGAATAGAAGGAGATGGTGAGAGGGTGAGATGGAGTAGGGAGGGAGGAGACTCGTGTGGAGCATGAACACCGGGATAGACCAGTGGGGCCGAATGGCCTGTTTCTGTGATGTAAATACGATGTAATTCTATGTAATACACCCCCTCCATCACCCCCTCACCCGACCAGCCCTCCTACCCCATCCCCTCTCACACTGAGAGACTCGGCTCTGTCCGTTCCTGTTGTTCTCTCCCCACTTTTCCCCGCACAGATCGACGGTTTAACGACCTCTCCCTTTTCGGTTTTCAGAATCGTATACGAGCTGTGTGGCGCGCCATGGAGTCTGCCGCCCTACTTACTGTCAGAGCGGCGAGACCAAACGGCGTCAACCCTGTTTCTTTCTTTACTATTGTTGCCTCCCAGAGAGTGAAAGCTGAACGCCTCGGATGGGACACCGCTGAGAGACCCCCGGCCGAGCTCCCGACAGGAGACAACTTTAATTCAGGCTCCATTTGGTCGTGGAGGCCCCGTGACCCCTGACCCTGAACTACTGCTGTCTGAATAATGGGTCGCGTTCGGGGAATAAATCTCACTGCGTTGATCAAAGTCTCATATCCGTGTCCTGTTTCTCTTCAGTGTCATTGACTCCGGTGTTTACGGGGGAGGCGGGGAAGGGCGCGGGGGGAGGGCGGAGCTGTGGGTAGGGGAGGCCGAGGTCGGCAGGGCCTCATTAACATCGGGTCGGCCCGTTCTCCCGCCCGTTCTCCCGGTCGAACGGACAGCCTGCTCCTCCTGTGCCCACGAGGACTGCGGTAAAAGGCCCCTCACCTTGTGGGGCCCGGCAGCTCGCCCCCTCCCGACCCCCTGGAAACCCGCTCGGTGACCGACAATTTCGAACCGAGCTCCCAATTCAACGGCATTACCATCGCCGAATCCCCCACCATCAACATCCTGGGGGTCACCATTGACCAGAAACTTAACTGGACCAGCCACATAAATACTGTGGCTACGAGAGCAGGTCAGAGGCTGGGTATTCTGCGGCGAGTGACTCACCTCCTGACTCCCCAAAGCCTTTCCGCCATCTACAAGGCACAAGTCAGGAGTGTGATGGAATACTCTCCACTTGCCTGGATGAGTGCAGCTCCAACAACACTCAAGAAGCTCGACACCATCCAGGGCAAAGCAGCCCGCTTGATTGGCACCCCATCCACCACCCTAAACATTCACTCCCTTCACCACCGGCGCACCGTGGCTGCAGTGTGGACCATCCACAGGATGCACTGCAGCAACTCGCCAAGGCTTCTTCGACAGCACCTCCCAAACCCGCGACCTCTACCACCTAGAAGGACAAGGGCAGCAGGCACATGGGGAACAACACCACCTGCACGTTCCCCTCCGAGTCACACACCATCCCGACTTGGAAATATATCGGCCGTTCCTTCATCGTCACTGGGTCAAAATCCTGGAACTCCCTTCCTAACAGCACTGTGGGAGAACCTTCACCACACGGACTGCAGCGGTTCAAGAAGGCGGCTCACCACCACCTTCTCAAGGGGCAATTAGGGATGGGCAATAAATGCCGGCCTCGCCAGCGACGCCCACATCCCATGTCGGCCGATTTGGATCTGGCCATTACGCATTCCCGCCTCTTCACGGCCGGACACTCAGAACCCCTCGGCATCCACCGCCGTAAAAACGAGGGCGGGCGCGTACCCCGTATTTTAATCTTTGACCTCTCCCCTTCGACCCCCTCCCGACCCTCCTGGGGAAGGGTTAACATCGAGGCCGTTGCATCTCCAGGCAGCCGACTGGCATTGGACCCATCGCGAGACGCCTCTCCGACTGGGGGAACGTGAGATTCCTGAAATATATCAGCGATTGTGAGGTTGAATTGTGCCTGGAATAAATCAGAATGAACCCAACCCAAACCATTCAGAGCAGCACAAGCCGAGATGCGTCAGAGGGTGTGTTAGACGGTGTTTTGGAAAGTTGCTCGGGAGGCTCCTTTTAAGCATTATTCCCGGTTACTGGCCCTTTGGAAAGCCCGGAGCCAGGCCAACTCGTTGGCGTTACAGAGTAAGGGTTAATATTACAGCAGGTGAGAAGCCAACGCACATTAAATTTTGGAAGATGTCTCAAGGCTTACACGTCCGTAAATAAGTGTTACAGATGGCTTAGCAGCAGCATAATTACTGGATGTCCCTGCGCGATTATCTCCAGATTGACTTATCATCAGTGTTTGCAGCATGTTCCTTGAGTGGGAGTGAGCATTCGCAGGATGTGTGCGTATAAATCCCAGCAAACACCTCCGTCTCTGGACACCGAGCGGCCCCCGGCTTCAGACTCTGAGGGACTCGGTGGGAAAGATGAGGCGAGCTCTCCTCGTGATCCTTGACTTGCTGGTGACGGCTCAGCCCATCGCTGCCCGAGACCCGAGACGGGTTTACGGAGGTGAGTGCCTCTCCCGGCGGCCGACCTTGGGGGCGAGGTGGGATCAGGAGGAGGCCGCTCGGCCCCCTTCGAGCCCGTTCTCCCCCATTCAACTGGGTCTCGGGTTGATCTGTATCTCGATCCCATCTTGCTTTGATACCCAACAGAAATCTATCATCTCGGTTCAGGAATTTCCCATTGTCCCCCGGCCTCGACAGCTTTTTGGGGGCAACGGGTTGACATTCCCACTCCCCTTTGTCTGAAGAAATGCTTCCTGACATCACTCCCTGAACGTCCAAGCTCTTAATTCAAGGTCAAGCCCCACCGAGATTTTATTCTGGACTCCCCCTCACCAGAGAAATTCTCTCTCTATCCACCCTGTCGAATCCTTCAATTAGATTCCCCTCTTAATCTTCCACACTCGAGGGAACACAAGCCTCGTCTGGGCGACCTCTCCTCGGAATGTAACCCCCGTAGCCCCCCCCGGTTATCATTCTGGTGACTCTGCTCTGCGCCCCCTCCAAGGCCAAAACGTCCTTCCCGAGCTGCGGTGGCCCAGAACTGGACGCAGTGTCTCTCCAGATGGGGGGGGTGTGACCAGATCTCTGTACAGCTGGAGCATAACCCCCCCGCCTCCTCTTTGTATTCCAGCCCCCTTGAGATAGTGGCCAACGTTCCCATTAACCCTTTAAATTATGGAGAGTTGACATGAGGAGTCGAAGATCTCCCATTTCTCCAGCCCCTTTCCCCACATCAGGATGTCCCAAAGTGCCTCACGGCCCAGGGAGGACTTTTGGTTTGAGGTGCGGTCACTGTTGCAATGTGGGAAACGCGGCAGCCGATTTGCCGCACAGCAAGATCCCACAAACAGCAATGTGAGAATGACCCAGGTCATCTGTCGAGGGATAAATATCGGGGACCAGGACCCCGGGGAGAACTCCCCCA
>NW_027139476.1:0-184503 GCF_035084215.1 Heptranchias perlo
TAGAGAGAGAGAGGAGCGAGCCTGACCTCCCCCCAGAGAGAGAGAGAGAGGAGCGAGCCTGACCTCCCCCCAGAGAGAGAGAGAGAGGAGCGAGCTGACCTCACCCCCAGAGAGAGAGAGGAGCGAGCCTGACCTCACCCCAGAGAGAGAGAGGAGCGAGCCTGACCTCACCCCCAGAGAGAGAGAGAGGAGCGAGCCTGACCTCACCCCCAGAGAGAGAGAGGAGCGAGCCTGACCTCACCCCAGAGAGAGAGAGGAGCGAGCCTGACCTCACCCCCAGAGAGAGAGAGAGGAGCGAGCCTGACCTCACCCCAGAGAGAGAGAGGAGCGAGCCTGACCTCACCCCCAGAGAGAGAGAGAGGAGCGAGCCTGACCTCACCCCCCAGAGAGAGAGAGAGGAGCGAGCCTGACCTCACCCCCAGAGAGAGAGAGAGGAGCGAGCTTCTGACCTCACCCCCAGAGAGAGAGAGAGGAGCGAGCCTGACCTCACCCCAGAGAGAGAGAGAGGAGCGAGCCTGACCTCACCCCCCAGAGAGAGAGAGGAGCGAGCCTGACCTCACCCCAGAGAGAGAGAGAGGAGCGAGCCTGACCTCACCCCCAGAGAGAGAGAGAGGAGCGAGCCTGACCTCACCCCCCAGAGAGAGAGAGAGAGGAGCGAGCCTGACCTCACCCCAGAGAGAGAGAGAGGAGCGAGCCTGACCTCACCCCCAGAGAGAGAGAGGAGCGAGCCTGACCTCACCCCCAGAGAGAGAGAGAGGAGCGAGCCTGACCTCACCCCAGAGAGAGAGAGGAGCGAGCCTGACCTCACCCCAGAGAGAGAGAGAGGAGCGAGCCTGACCTCACCCCAGAGAGAGAGAGAGGAGCGAGCCTGACCTCACCCCAGAGAGAGAGAGAGAGGAGCGAGCCTGACCTCACCCCCAGAGAGAGAGAGAGAGAGCGAGCCTGACCTCACCCCCAGAGAGAGAGAGAGGAGCGAGCCTGACCTCACCCCCAGAGAGAGAGAGAGGAGCGAGCCTGACCTCACCCCAGAGAGAGAGAGGAGCGAGCCTGACCTCACCCCAGAGAGAGAGAAGAGCGAGCCTGACCTCACCCCAGAGAGAGAGAGAGGAGCGAGCCTGACCTCACCCCCAGAGAGAGAGAGAGAGAGCGAGCCTGACCTCACCCCCAGAGAGAGAGAGAGGAGCGAGCCTGACCTCACCCCCAGAGAGAGAGAGAGGAGCGAGCCTGACCTCACCCCCAGAGAGAGAGAGGAGCGAGCCTGACCTCACCCCCCAGAGAGAGAGAGAGGAGCGAGCCTGACCTCACCCCCAGAGAGAGAGAGAGGAGCGAGCCTGACCTCACCCCAGAGAGAGAGAGAGGAGCGAGCCTGACCTCACCCCAGAGAGAGAGAGAGGAGCGAGCCTGACCTCCCCCCAGAGAGAGAGAGAGGAGCGAGCCTGACCTCACCCCCAGAGAGAGAGAGAGGAGCGAGCCTGACCTCACCCCAGAGAGAGAGAGAGGAGCGAGCCTGACCTCACCCCAGAGAGAGAGAGAGAGGAGCGAGCCTGACCTCACCCCAGAGAGAGAGAGAGAGAGAGAGGAGCGAGCCTGACCTCACCCCCAGAGAGAGAGAGAGGAGCGAGCCTGACCTCACCCCCAGAGAGAGAGAGAGGAGCGAGCCTGACCTCACCCCAGAGAGAGAGAGGAGCGAGCCTGACCTCACCCCCCAGAGAGAGAGAGGAGCGAGCCTGACCTCACCCCAGAGAGAGAGAGAGGAGCGAGCCTGACCTCACCCCCCAGAGAGAGAGAGAGAGAGGAGCGAGCCTGACCTCACCCCCAGAGAGAGAGAGGAGCGAGCCTGACCTCACCCCCCAGAGAGAGAGAGAGGAGCGAGCCTGACCTCACCCCAGAGAGAGAGAGGAGCGAGCCTGACCTCACCCCCCAGAGAGAGAGAGAGGAGCGAGCCTGACCTCACCCCAGAGAGAGAGAGGAGCGAGCCTGACCTCACCCCAGAGAGAGAGAGGAGCGAGCCTGACCTCACCCCAGAGAGAGAGAGAGGAGCGAGCCTGACTCACCCCCAGAGAGAGAGAGAGGAGCGAGCCTGACCTCACCCCAGAGAGAGAGAGGAGCGAGCCTGACCTCACCCCCCAGAGAGAGAGAGGAGCGAGCCTGACCTCACCCCCAGAGAGAGAGAGGAGCGAGCCTGACCTCACCCCCAGAGAGAGAGAGAGAGGAGCGAGCCTGACCTCACCCCCAGAGAGAGAGAGAGGAGCGAGCCTGACCTCACCCCCCAGAGAGAGAGAGAGGAGCGAGCCTGACCTCACCCCAGAGAGAGAGAGAGGAGCGAGCCTGACCTCACCCCAGAGAGAGAGGAGAGGAGCGAGCCTGACCTCACCCCAGAGAGAGAGAGAGGAGCGAGCCTGACCTCACCCCAGAGAGAGAGAGAGGAGCGAGCCTGACCTCACCCCCAGAGAGAGAGGAGAGAGGAGCGAGCCTGACCTCACCCCCAGAGAGAGAGAGGAGCGAGCCTGACCTCACCCCAGAGAGAGAGAGGAGCGAGCCTGACCTCACCCCCCAGAGGAGAGAGAGGAGCGAGCCTGACCTCACCCCCAGAGAGAGAGAGGAGCGAGCCTGACCTCACCCCCAGAGAGAGAGAGGAGCGAGCCTGACCTCACCCCAGAGAGAGAGAGAGGAGCGAGCCTGACCTCACCCCAGAGAGAGAGAGAGGAGCGAGCCTGACCTCACCCCCCAGAGAGAGAGAGGAGCGAGCCTGACCTCACCCCAGAGAGAGAGAGAGGAGCGAGCCTGACCTCACCCCAGAGAGAGAGAGAGAGGAGCGAGCCTGACCTCACCCCCAGAGAGAGAGAGAGGAGCGAGCCTGACCTCACCCCCCAGAGAGAGAGAGGAGCGAGCCTGACCTCACCCCAGAGAGAGAGAGGAGCGAGCCTGACCTCACCCCAGAGAGAGAGAGAGAGGAGCGAGCCTGACCTCACCCCCAGAGAGAGAGGAGCGAGCCTGACCTCACCCCCAGAGAGAGAGAGGAGCGAGCCTGACCTCACCCCCAGAGAGAGAGAGAGGAGCGAGCCTGACCTCACCCCAGAGAGAGAGAGGAGCGAGCCTGACCTCACCCAGAGAGAGAGAGAGGAGCGAGCCTGACCTCACCCCAGAGAGAGAGAGGAGCGAGCCTGACCTCACCCCCAGAGAGAGAGAGAGGAGCGAGCCTGACCTCACCCCAGAGAGAGAGAGAGAGGAGCGAGCCTGACCTCACCCCCAGAGAGAGAGAGAGGAGCGAGCCTGACCTCACCCCAGAGAGAGAGAGAGAGGAGCGAGCCTGACCTCACCCCAGAGAGAGAGAGAGAGGAGCGAGCCTGACCTCACCCCCCAGAGAGAGAGAGGAGCGAGCCTGACCTCACCCCAGAGAGAGAGGAGCGAGCCTGACCCCCCCCAGAGAGAGAGAGAGAGGAGCGAGCCTGACCTCACCCCAGAGAGAGAGAGGAGCGAGCCTGACCCCCCCCCAGAGAGAGAGAGAGAGGAGCGAGCCTGACCTCACCCCAGAGAGAGAGAGAGGAGCGAGCCTGACCTCACCCCAGAGAGAGAGAGAGAGAGAGGAGCGAGCCTGACCTCACCCCAGAGAGAGAGAGGAGCGAGCCTGACCTCACCCCAGAGAGGGCGAGCCTGACCCCCCCAGAGAGAGAGAGAGAGGGCGAGCCTGACCTCACCCCAGAGAGAGAGAGGAGCGAGCCTGACCTCACCCCAGAGAGAGAGAGAGGAGCGAGCCTGACCTCACCCCCCAGAGAGAGAGAGAGGAGCGAGCCTGACCTCACCCCAGAGAGAGAGAGGAGCGAGCCTGACCTCACCCCCCAGAGAGAGAGGAGCGAGCCTGACCTCACCCCAGAGAGAGAGAGAGGAGCGAGCCTGACCTCACCCCCAGAGAGAGAGGAGCGAGCCTGACCCCCCCCAGAGAGAGAGAGGAGCGAGCCTGACCCCCCCCAGAGAGAGAGAGGAGCGAGCTTGACCTCACCCCCCAGAGAGAGAGAGAGGAGCGAGCCTGACCTCACCCCCCAGAGAGAGAGAGAGGAGCGAGCCTGACCTCACCCCAGAGAGAGAGAGAGGAGCGAGCCTGACCTCACCCCCAGAGAGAGAGAGAGGAGCGAGCCTGACCTCACCCCAGAGAGAGAGAGAGGAGCGAGCCTGACCTCACCCCAGAGAGAGAGAGAGGAGCGAGCCTGATCTCACCCCAGAGAGAGAGAGAGGAGCGAGCCTGACCTCACCCCAGAGAGAGAGAGGAGCGAGCCTGACCTCACCCCAGAGAGAGAGAGAGGAGCGAGCCTGACCTCACCCCCAGAGAGAGAGAGAGGAGCGAGCCTGACTCACCCCCAGAGAGAGAGAGAGGAGCGAGCCTGACCTCACCCCCCAGAGAGAGAGAGAGGAGCGAGCCTGACCTCACCCCAGAGAGAGAGAGAGAGGAGCGAGCCTGACCTCACCCCCCAGAGAGAGAGAGAGGAGCGAGCCTGACCTCACCCCAGAGAGAGAGAGAGGAGCGAGCCTGACCTCACCCCAGAGAGAGAGAGAGAGGAGCGAGCCTGACCTCACCCCCCAGAGAGAGAGAGAGAGGAGCGAGCCTGACCTCACCCCCAGAGAGAGAGAGAGAGGAGCGAGCCTGACCTCACCCCAGAGAGAGAGAGAGGAGCGAGCCTGACCTCACCCCAGAGAGAGAGAGGAGCGAGCCTGACCTCACCCCAGAGAGAGAGAGAGGAGCGAGCCTGACCTCACCCCCAGAGAGAGAGAGAGAGGAGCGAGCCTGACCTCACCCCCAGAGAGAGAGAGAGAGGAGCGAGCCTGACCTCACCCCAGAGAGAGAGAGAGGAGCGAGCCTGACCTCACCCCCCAGAGAGAGAGAGAGGAGCGAGCCTGACCTCACCCCAGAGAGAGAGAGGAGCGAGCCTGACCTCACCCCAGAGAGAGAGAGAGAGGAGCGAGCCTGACCTCACCCCCCAGAGAGAGAGAGAGAGGAGCGAGCCTGACCTCACCCCCCAGAGAGAGAGAGAGAGGAGCGAGCCTGACCTCACCCCCCAGAGAGAGAGAGAGAGGAGCGAGCCTGACCTCACCCCAGAGAGAGAGAGAGAGGAGCGAGCCTGACCTCACCCCAGAGAGAGAGAGAGAGGAGCGAGCCTGATCTCACCCCAGAGAGAGAGAGAGAGGAGCGAGCCTGACCTCACCCCAGAGAGAGGGAGAGAGAGGAGCGAGCCTGACCTCACCCCAGAGAGAGAGAGAGAGGAGCGAGCCTGACCTCACCCCAGAGAGAGAGAGAGAGGAGCGAGCCTGATCTCACCCCAGAGAGAGAGAGAGAGGAGCGAGCCTGATCTCACCCCAGAGAGAGAGAGAGAGGAGCGAGCCTGACCTCACCCCCCAGAGAGAGAGAGGAGCGAGGACCTCGCCTCCGCCGTCACATCCTGGAATCGGGGCGCTCATCGACTGTGGGATGGGGGGGGAGCCCGGTCCATCCCATACTCCATGGGGGGGGGAGCCCGGTCCATCCCGTACACGGGGGGAGCCCGGTCCATCCCGTACTCCATGGGGGGGGGAGCCCGGTCCATCCGTACACGGGGGGAGCCCGGTCCATCCCGTACTCCATGGGGGGGGGGAGCCCGGTCCATCCCATACTCCACGGGGGGGGGGGAGCCCGGTCCATCCCATACTCCACGGGGGGGGGGGGAGCCCGGTCCATCCCATACCCCACGGGGGGGGGGGAGCCCGGTCCATCCCATACCCCACGGGGGGGGGGAGCCCGGTCCATCCCATACCCACGGGGGGGGGGAGCCCGGTCCATCCCATACTCCATGGGGGGGGGAGCCCGGTCCATCCCATACCCCACGGGGGGGGGGAGCCCGGTCCATCCCATACACAGGGGGGGGAGCCCGGTCCATCCCATACACAGGGGGGGGAGCCCGGTCCATCCCATACACGGGGGAGCCGGTCCATCCATACACGGGGGGAGCCCGGTCCATCCCGTACACGGGGGGAGCCCGGTCCATCCCATACACGGGGGGGAGCCCGGTCCATCCCATACACGGGGGGAGCCCGGTCCATCCCATACACAGCGGGGGGAGCCCGGTCCATCCCATACACAGGGGGGGGAGCCCGGTCCATCCCGTACACGGGGGGAGCCCGGTCCATCCCGTACACGGGAGGAGCCCGGTCCATCCCGTACACGGGGGGAGCCCGGTCCATCCCATACACAGGGGGGGAGCCCGGTCCATCCCGTACACGGGAGGGAGCCCGGTCCATCCCGTACACGGGGGGAGCCCGGTCCATCCCGTACACGGGGGGAGCCCGGTCCATCCCGTACACGGGGGGAGCCCGGTCCATCCCATACACGGGAGGAGCCCGGTCCATCCCATACACAGGGGGGGGAGCCCGGTCCATCCCGTACACGGGAGGAGCCCGGTCCATCCCGTACACGGGGGGAGCCCGGTCCATCCCGTACACGGGGGGAGCCCGGTCCATCCCGTACACGGGAGGAGCCCGGTCCATCCCGTACACGGGGGGAGCCCGGTCCATCCCGTACACGGGGGGAGCCCGGTCCATCCCGTACACGGGGGGAGCCCGGTCCATCCCGTACACGGGGGGAGCCCGGTCCATCCCGTACACGGGGGGAGCCCGGTCCATCCCGTACACGGGGGGAGCCCGGTGCCAGCCGATGGGGTTTTCAAGTGCTGGTTGTAATATGGACCCTGTTAGCTGTCGGCCGATGTTTCTATGTAAAGATCTCACCTCGTGCACAACACACTCGAGAGTTGGTTTCCTTTAATACCTGCTCTTCGGTGCCCTGCATCACATCCTGGGAGATTCTGTGGGTCTCATTCACAATCTTCACTCCACCTTCTGCCTTACTGGAAATGTTCACCAGTAACACTCGGAAATTGGTGCCACCGAGGTCCAAGGCCAGGAAGGTGCCCCTTTCTGGAGATCAAAGGAGCAAATTTAAATCAGCACTGCCCACGGTCCCGGACCCCAGTCCCCAGTCCTCTCTCCCGGTCCCCGATCCCCCACTCCCCGATCCCCCACTCCCCTGACCCCAGGCTCTCTCTCAGCCCACGGTCCCGGTCCCCGATCCCCAGTCCTCTCTCCCCGGTCCCCGATCCCCCACTCCCCCTGACCCCAGGCTCTCTCTCAGCCCATGGTCCCAGTCCCCGATCCCCAGTCCTCTCTCCCCGGTCCCCGATCCCCACTCCCCCTGACCCCAGGCTCTCTCTCAGCCCACGGTCCCAGTCCCCGATCCCCAGTCCTCTCTCCCCGGTCCCCGATCCCCAGTGCTCTCTCCCCGGTCCCCGATCCCCCACTCCCCCTGACCCCAGGCTCTCTCTCAGCCCACGGTCCCGGTCCCCGATCCCCAGTCCTCTCTCCCCGGTCCCCGATCCCCCACTCCCCGATCCCCCCACTCCCCCTGACCCCAGGCTCTCTCTCAGCCCATGGTCCCGTCCCCGATCCCAGTGCTCTCTCCCCGGTCCCCGATCCCCCACTCCCCCTGACCCCAGGCTCTCTCTCAGCCCACGGTCCCGGTCCCCGATCCCCAGTCCTCTCTCCCCGGTCCCCGATCCCCACTCCCGATCCCCACTCCCCCTGACCCCAGGCTCTCTCTCAGCCCATGGTCCCGGTCCCCCGATCCCCAGTGCTCTCTCCCCGGTCCCCGATCCCCCACTCCCCCTGACCCCAGGCTCTCTCTCAGCCCATGGTCCCAGTCCCGATCCCCAGTCCTCTCTCCCCGGTCCCCGATACCCCACTCCCCCTGACCCCAGGCTCTCTCTCAGCCCATGGTCCCAGTCCCCAGTCCTCTCTCCCCGGTCCCCGATCCCCCACTCCCCCTGACCCCAGGCTCTCTCTCAGCCCATGGTCCCAGTCCCCGGTCCCAGTCCCCAGTCCCCAGTCCTCTCTCCCCGGTCCCCGATCCCCCACTCCCCCTGACCCCAGCCTCTCTCAACAGCTTAAATATTTGTATCAAGTCCCCTGTCAGTTGTGTGTCAATATTGGCTCCGTGAGTCTCCTTGGATCTGCTCTCGCTCACCTGTACCATCCAGCAGAGAACGGACGAAGGTGGGCAGCATTCGGATATTGGCATTCTGGTGTGTGTCTCCCCTCAGCCCCAGCTCCATCTCCTCCCTCATCCTGCACCGCACCTCCACCAACTGCTTCTCGCTCAGTTTGAATGGTTTTAGGATTCGGTCGATCGCCCGGCGCCGAGCGGCTCGTCGGGAGCTCACGGCCATTGCCACGGCAACGCCTTTCCCGCTGCCTTCCTCCGAGACCAGGAATCTGACATCGCAATCTGGTGCCAGCTGCTTCATGGCAGCAGTCAGGGTCTCCGAGAATCTGGAGTGGGAACAAGGGAGAGAGAGTTTCAAACCAATACTGGGGAACAAGTGGAGCAGCATCGTTCGCTGTGTTAAGATGGAGCCAGTTAGAATAAGGTTTAATTCACTTTAAAATGGGTCTTCTAAAATTTGCAGTGACCCTGTGTCGGCCCACGTGGCACGCGGTGACCCGGTGTCTGTGTCGGCCCACTGGTGGCACGCGGTGACCCGGTGTCTCGGTGTCGGCCCACTGGTGGCACGCAGTGACCCGGTGACCCACTGGCGGCCTCTGTGCGTGACTAATCAATGGTAGAGACAGGTGAAGACAATAGATCGCAGAAAGCACGGATTTGAACGGATCGATATATTGCTCGTATCCTGGTGCAGCCCTTGGCCTGGCACCTCTGCCATTACTGTCCTCGAGCGACGGGCACACCCTCCGCCATTACTGTCCTCGAGGGACGGGCACACCCTCCGCCATTACCGCGCTCGAGCGACGGGCCCACCCTCCGCCATTACCGTGCTCGAGTGACGGGCACACCCTCCGCCATTACCGCGCTCGAGTGACGGGCACACCCTCCGCCATTACCGCGCTCGAGCAACGGGCACACCCTCCGCCATTACCGTGCTCGAGTGACGGGCACACCCTCCGCCATTACCGCGCTCGAGCGACGGGCACACCCTCCGCCATTACCGCGCTCGAGCGACGGGCACACCCTCCGCCATTAATGTCCTCGAGCAATGGGCACACCCTCCGCCATTACTGTCCTCGAGGGACGGGCACAACTTCCGCCATTACCGCGCTCGAGCGACGGGCACACCCTCCGCCATTACTGTCCTCGAGGGACGGGCACACCCTCCGTCATTACTGTCCTCGAGCGACGGGCACACCCTTCGCCATTACCGCGCTCGAGCGACGGGCACACCCTCCGCCATTACCGTCCTCGAGCGACGGGCACACCCTCCGCCATTACCGCGCTCGAGCGACGGGCACACCCTCCGCCATTACTGTCCTCGAGGGACGGGCACACCCTCCGCCATTACCGTGCTCGAGCGACGGGCACACCCTCCGCCATTACTGTCCTCGAGCGACGGGCACACCCTCCGCCATTACCGTGCTCGAGCGACGGGCACACCCTCCGCCATTACTGTCCTCGAGCGACGGGCACACCCTCCGCCATTACTGTCCTCGAGGGACGGGCACACCCTCCCCCATTACTGTCCTCGAGGGACGGGCACACCCTCCGCCATTACTGTCCTCGAGCGACGGGCACACCCTCCGCCATTACTGTCCTCGAGCGACGGGCACACCCTCCGCCATTACTGTCCTCGAGCGACGGGCACACCCTCCGCCATTACCGTGCTCGAGCGACGGGCACACCCTCCGCCATTACTGTCCTCGAGGGACGGGCACACCCTCCGCCATTACTGTCCTCGAGGGACGGGCACACCCTCCGCCATTACTGTCCTCGAGGGACGGGCACACCCTCCGCCATTACTGTCCTCGAGGGACGGGCACACCCTCCGCCATTACTGTCCTCGAGGGACGGGCACACCCTCCGCCATTACTGTCCTCGAGGGACGGGCACACCCTCCGCCATTACTGTCCTCGAGGGACGGGCACACCCTCCGCCATTACTGTCCTCGAGGGACGGGCACACCCTCCGCCATTACTGTCCTCGAGGGACGGGCACACCCTCCGCCATTACTGTCCTCGAGGGACGGGCACACCCTCCGCCATTACCGCGCTCGAGCGACGGGCACACCCTCCGCCATTACCGCGCTCGAGCGACGGGCACACCCTCCGCCATTACCGCGCTCGAGCGACGGGCACACCCTCCGCCATTACTGTCCTCGAGGGACGGGCACACCCTCCGCCATTACTGTCCTCGAGGGACGGGCACACCCTCCGCCATTACCGTCCTCGAGCAAAGGGCACACCCTCCGCCATTACTGTCCTCGAGGGACGGGCACACCCTCCGCCATTACTGTCCTCGAGGGACGGGCACACCCTCCGCCATTACCGTCCTCGAGCAAAGGGCACACCCTCCGCCATTACTGTCCTCGAGGGACGGGCACACACTCCGCCATTACTGTCCTCGAGGGACGGGCACACACTCCGCCATTACCGTCCTCGAGGGACGGGCACACCCTCCGCCATTACCGTGCTCGAGGGACGGGCACACCCTCCGCCATTACTGTCCTCGAGTGACGGGCACACCCTCCGCCATTACCGTGCTCGAGCGACGGGCACACCCTCCGCCATTACCGTGCTCGAGGGACGGGCACACCCTCCGCCATTACAGTCCTCGAGCGACGGGCACACCCTCCGCCATTACCGTGCTCGAGGGACGGGCACACCCTCCGACATTACTGTCCTCGAGCGACGGGCACACCCTCCGCCATTACCGTGCTCGAGGGACGGGCACACCCTCCGCCATTACCGCGCTCGAGCGACGGGCACACCCTCCGCCATTACCGCGCTCGAGCGACGGGCACACCCTCCGCCATTACCGTGCTCGAGCGACGGGCACACCCTCCGTCATTACCGCGCTCGAGTGACGGGCACACCCTCCGCCATTACCGTGCTCGAGGGACGGGCACACCCTCCGCCATTACCGTGCTCGAGCGACGGGCACACCCTCCGCCATTACCGTGCTCGAGCGATGGGTACACCCTCCGCCATTACTGTCCTCGAGCGACGGACACACCCTCCGCCATTACCGTGCTCGAGTGACGGGCACACCCTCCGCCATTACCGTGCTCGAGCGACGGGCACACCCTCCGCCATTACCGTGCTCGAGCGACGGGCACACCCTCCGCCATTACCGTGCTCGAGCGACGGGCACACCCTCCGCCATTACCGTGCTCGAGCGACGGGCACACCCTCCGCCATTACCGTGCTCGAGCGATGGGTACACCCTCCGCCATTACTGTCCTCGAGCGACGGGCACACCCTCCGCCATTACCGTGCTCGAGCGACGGGCACACCCTCCGCCATTACCGCGCTCGAGTGAAGGGCACACCCTCCGCCATTACCGTGCTCGAGGGACGGGCACACCCTCCGCCATTACCGCGCTCGAGCGACGGGCACACCCTCCGCCATTACTGTCCTCGAGGGACGGGCACAACCTCCGCCATTACCGTGCTCGAGCGACGGGCACACCCTCCGCCATTACTGTCCTCGAGCGACGGGCACACCCTCCGCCATTACCGTGCTCGAGCGACGGGCACACCCTCCGCCATTACTGTCCTCGAGCGACGGGCACACCCTCCGCCATTACTGTCCTCGAGGGACGGGCACACCCTCCCCCATTACTGTCCTCGAGGGACGGGCACACCCTCCGCCATTACTGTCCTCGAGCGACGGGCACACCCTCCGCCATTACTGTCCTCGAGCGACGGGCACACCCTCCGCCATTACTGTCCTCGAGCGACGGGCACACCCTCCGCCATTACCGTGCTCGAGCGACGGGCACACCCTCCGCCATTACCGTGCTCGAGCGACGGGCACACCCTCCGCCATTACTGTCCTCGAGGGACGGGCACACCCTCCGCCATTACTGTCCTCGAGGGACGGGCACACCCTCCGCCATTACTGTCCTCGAGGGACGGGCACACCCTCCGCCATTACTGTCCTCGAGGGACGGGCACACCCTCCGCCATTACTGTCCTCGAGGGACGGGCACACCCTCCGCCATTACTGTCCTCGAGGGACGGGCACACCCTCCGCCATTACTGTCCTCGAGGGACGGGCACACCCTCCGCCATTACTGTCCTCGAGGGACGGGCACACCCTCCGCCATTACTGTCCTCGAGGGACGGGCACACCCTCCGCCATTACTGTCCTCGAGGGACGGGCACACCCTCCGCCATTACTGTCCTCGAGGGACGGGCACACCCTCCGCCATTACTGTCCTCGAGGGACGGGCACACCCTCCGCCATTACTGTCCTCGAGGGACGGGCACACCCTCCGCCATTACTGTCCTCGAGCGACGGGCACACCCTCCGCCATTACCGCGCTCGAGCGACGGGCACACCCTCCGCCATTACCGCGCTCGAGCGACGGGCACACCCTCCGCCATTACTGTCCTCGAGGGACGGGCACTCCCTCCGCCATTACTGTCCTCGAGGGACGGGCACACCCTCCGCCATTACCGTCCTCGAGCGAAGGGCACACCCTCCGCCATTACTGTCCTCGAGGGACGGGCACACACTCCGCCATTACTGTCCTCGAGGGACGGGCACACACTCCGCCATTACCGTGCTCGAGGGACGGGCACACCCTCCGCCATTACTGTCCTCGAGCGACGGGCACACCCTCCGCCATTCCCGTGCTCGAGCGACGGGCACACCCTCCGCCATTACCGTGCTCGAGGGACGGGCACACCCTCCGCCATTACAGTCCTCGAGCGACGGGCACACCCTCCGCCATTACCGTGCTCGAGGGACGGGCACACCCTCCGACATTACTGTCCTCGAGCGACGGGCACACCCTCCGCCATTACTGTCCTCGAGGGACGGGCACACACTCCGCCATTACTGTCCTCGAGGGACGGGCACACACTCCGCCATTACCGTGCTCGAGGGACGGGCACACCCTCCGCCATTACTGTCCTCGAGTGACGGGCACACCCTCCGCCATTCCCGTGCTCGAGCGACGGGCACACCCTCCGCCATTACCGTGCTCGAGGGACGGGCACACCCTCCGCCATTACAGTCCTCGAGCGACGGGCACACCCTCCGCCATTACCGTGCTCGAGAGACGGGCACACCCTCCGACATTACTGTCCTCGAGCGACGGGCACACCCTCCGCCATTACCGTGCTCGAGGGACGGGCACACCCTCCGCCATTACCGCGCTCGAGCGACGGGCACACCCTCCGCCATTACCGCGCTCGAGCGACGGGCACACCCTCCGTCATTACCGCGCTCGAGTGACGGGCACACCCTCCGCCATTACCGTGCTCGAGGGACGGGCACACCCTCCGCCATTACCGTGCTCGAGCGACGGGCACACCCTCCGCCATTACCGTGCTCGAGCGACGGGCACACCCTCCGCCATTACCGTGCTCGAGCGATGGGTACACCCTCCGCCATTACTGTCCTCGAGCGACGGACACACCCTCCGCCATTACCGTGCTCGAGTGACGGGCACACCCTCCGCCATTACCGTGCTCGAGCGACGGGCACACCCTCCGCCATTACCGTGCTCGAGCGACGGGCACACCCTCCGCCATTACCGTGCTCGAGCGATGGGTACACCCTCCGCCATTACTGTCCTCGAGCGACGGGCACACCCTCCGCCATTACCGTGCTCGAGCGACGGGCACACCCTCCGCCATTACCGCGCTCGAGCGAAGGGCACACCCTCCGCCATTACCGTGCTCGAGGGACGGTCACACCCTCCGCCATTACTGTCCTCGAGCGACGGGCACACCCTCTGCCATTACTGTGCTCGAGGGACGGGCACAACCTCCGCCATTACTGTCCTCGAGGGACGGGCACATCCTCTGCCATTACCGCGCTCGAGCGACGGGCACACCCTCCGCTATTACCGTGCTCAAGCGACGGGCACACCCTCCGCCATTACCGTGCTCGAGCGACGGGCACACCCTCCGCCATTACCGCGCTCGAGTGACGGGCACACCCTCCGCCATTACCGCGCTCGAGGGACGGGCACACCCTCCGCCATTACCGTGCTCGAGCGACGGGCACACCCTCCGCCATTACCGCGCTCGAGCGACGGGCACACCCTCCGCCATTACCGTGCTCGAGCGACGGGCACACCCTCCGCCATTACCGTGCTCGAGTGACGGGCACACCCTCCGCCATTACCGTGCTCGAGTGACGGGCACACCCTCCGCCATTACCGTGCTCGAGCGACGGGCACACCCTCCGCCATTACCGTGCTCGAGCGACGGGCACACCCTCCGCCTTTACCGTCCTCGAGCGACGGGCACACCCTCCGCCATTACCGAGCTCGAGCGACGGGCACACCCTCCGCCATTACCGTGCTCGAGTGACGGGCACACCCTCCGCCATTACCGTGCTCGAGCGACGGGCACACCCTCCGCCATTACCGCGCTCGAGGGACGGGCACACCCTCCGCCATTACTGTCCTCGAGGGACGGGCACACCCTCCGCCATTACTGTCCTCGAGTGACGGGCACACCCTCTGCCCGTTTCCCTGAGAGCCTGACTTACTTGGGGTGCTTTCTGTAGATCGTTCCACTCACTCCGACGGTGGTAACGTGAGATGAACCCTTGTTGTTTCGGATTTTGGTTAAGATTGCTGTGAGACCTGCAGCACACAGGTTGGCGGAGCGTGTGCTCACCACAGAGCAGACTTGCCAAACGGTGGCACAGTCCCGGTCACTGGGGTTCAAGCCCATTGATCTCAGTCTCCTCTTCATTCCCTCCAGTCCAGCTGCATCTCTAAAATAAACAGCGGAATAAATACTTTGATTCAAATCTAAGGAAACCTCATTATAAACCACAGCCACTATCCACCTCCCACTCTGAGGATGCGGTTTGCTTTAGTCTGACTGCACGGGACTGAGAGTTCCAAACTTTCCATAAAAATAATCCCAATTCCCAACCCTGCTGCGTACACAGAAAAATCCCAATTCCCAGCCCTGCTCCGTACACTGTATAATCCCAAATCCCAACCCTGCTCCGTACGCTGTATAATCCCAAATCCCAACCCTGCTCCGTACACTGTATGATCCCAATTCCCAACCCTGCTCCGTACGCTGTATAATCCCAATTCCCAGCCCTGCTCCGTACACTGTATAATCCCAAATCCCAACCCTGCTCCGTACGCTGAATAATCCCAATTCCCAGCCCTGCTCCGTACGCTGAATAATCCCAATTCCCAGCCCTGCTCCGTACACTGTATAATCCCAATTCCCAGCCCTGCTCCGTACACTGTATAATCCCAATTCCCAGCCCTGCTCCGTACACTGTATAATCCCAATTCCCAGCCCTGCTCCGTACACAGTATAATCCCAATTCCCAGCCCTGCTCCGTACACTGTATAATCCCAATTCCCAGCCCTGCTCCGTACACAGTATAATCCCAAATCCCAACCCTGCTCCGTGCACTGTATAATCCCAATTCCCAACCCTGCTCCGTGCACTGTATAATCCCAATTCCCAGCCCTGCTCCGTACACTGTATAATCCCAATTCCCAGCCTTGCTCCGTACACTGTATAATCCCAATTCCCAGCCTTGCTCCGTGCACAGTATAATCCCAATTCCCAGCCTTGCTCCGTGCACTGTATAATCCCAATTCCCAGCCCTGCTCCGTACACTGTATAATCCCAATTCCCAGCCCTGCTCCGTACACTGTATAATCCCAATTCCCAGCCCTGCTCCGTGCACTGTATAATCCCAATTCCCAGCCCTGCTCCGTGCACTGTATAATCCCAATTCCCAGCCTTGCTCCGTGCACTGTATAATCCCAATTCCCAGCCCTGCTCCGTACACTGTATAATCCCAATTCCCAACCCTGCTCCGTACACTGTATAATCCCAATTCCCAGCCCTGCTCCGTACACTGTATAATCCCAATTCCCAGCCCTGCTCCGTACACTGTATAATCCCAATTCCCAGCCCTGCTCCGTACACAGTATAATCCCAATTCCCAGCCCTGCTCCGTACACTGTATAATCCCAATTCCCAGCCTTGCTCCGTGCACTGTATAATCCCAATTCCCAGCCTTGCTCCGTGCACAGTATAATCCCAATTCCCAGCCTTGCTCCGTGCACTGTATAATCCCAATTCCCAGCCTTGCTCCGTGCACTGTATAATCCCAATTCCCAGCCCTGCTCCGTGCACTGTATAATCCCAATTCCCAGCCCTGCTCCGTGCACTGTATAATCCCAATTCCCAGCCCTGCTCCGTGTACTGTATAATCCCAATTCCCAGCCTTGCTCCGTGCACTGTATAATCCCAATTCCCAGCCCTGCTCCGTGCACTGTATAATCCCAATTCCCAGCCCTGCTCCGTGCACTGTATAATCCCAATTCCCAGCCCTGCTCCGTGCACTGTATAATCCCAATTCCCAGCCCTGCTCCGTGCACTGTATAATCCCAATTCCCAGCCCTGCTCCGTACACTGTATGATCCCAATTCCCAGCCCTGCTCCGTACACTGTATAATCCCAATTCCCAGCCCTGCTCCGTGCACTGTATAATCCCAATTCCCAGCCCTGCTCCGTACACTGTATAATCCCAATTCCCAGCCCTGCTCCGTGCACTGTATAATCCCAATTCCCAGCCCTGCTCCGTGCACAGTATAATCCCAATTCCCAGCCCTGCTCCGTGCACTGTATAATCCCAATTCCCAGCCCTGCTCCGTGCACTGTATAATCCCAATTCCCAGCCCTGCTCCGTGCACTGTATAATCCCAATTCCCAGCCCTGCTCCGTGCACTGTATAATCCCAATTCCCAGCCTTGCTCCGTGCACTGTATAATCCCAATTCCCAGCCCTGCTCCGTGCACTGTATAATCCCAATTCCCAGCCCTGCTCCGTGCACTGTATAATCCCAATTCCCAGCCCTGCTCCGTGCACTGTATAATCCCAATTCCCAGCCCTGCTCCGTGCACTGTATAATCCCAATTCCCAGCCCTGCTCCGTACACTGTATGATCCCAATTCCCAGCCCTGCTCCGTACACTGTATAATCCCAATTCCCAGCCCTGCTCCGTGCACTGTATAATCCCAATTCCCAGCCCTGCTCCGTGCACTGTATAATCCCAATTCCCAGCCCTGCTCCGTGCACTGTATGATCCCAATTCCCAGCCCTGCTCCGTGCACTGTATAATCCCAATTCCCAGCCCTGCTCCGTGCACTGTATAATCCCAATTCCCAGCCCTGCTCCGTGCACTGTATAATCCCAATTCCCAGCCCTGCTCCGTGCACTGTATGATCCCAATTCCCAGCCCTGCTCCGTGCACTGTATAATCCCAATTCCCAGCCCTGCTCCGTACACTGTATAATCCCAATTCCCAGCCCTGCTCCGTACACTGTATAATCCCAATTCCCAGCCCTGCTCCGTACACTGTATAATCCCAATTCCCAACCCTGCTCCGTGCACTGTATAATCCCAATTCCCAGCCCTGCTCCGTGCACTGTATAATCCCAATTCCCAACCCTGCTCCGTGCACTGTATAATCCCAATTCCCAACCCTGCTCCGTGCACTGTATAATCCCAATTCCCAACCCTGCTCCGTGCACTGTATAATCCCAATTCCCAGCCCTGCTCCGTGCACTGTATAATCCCAATTCCCAGCCCTGCTCCGTGCACTGTATAATCCCAATTCCCAACCCTGCTCCGTGCACTGTATGATCCCAATTCCCAGCCCTGCTCCGTACACTGTATAATCCCAATTCCCAGCCCTGCTCCGTACACTGTATGATCCCAATTCCCAGCCCTGCTCCGTACACTGTATGATCCCAATTCCCAGCCCTGCTCCGTACACTGTATAATCCCAATTCCCAGCCCTGCTCCGTACACTGTATAATCCCAATTCCCAGCCTTGCTCCGTGCACTGTATAATCCCAATTCCCAGCCCTGCTCCGTGCACTGTATAATCCCAATTCCCAGCCCTGCTCCGTACACTGTATAATCCCAATTCCAAACCCTGCTCCGTGCACTGTATAATCCCAATTCCCAGCCCTGCTCCGTACACTGTATAATCCCAATTCCCAACCCTGCTCCGTGCACTGTATGATCCCAATTCCCAGCCCTGCTCCGTACACTGTATAATCCCAATTCCCAGCCCTGCTCCGTACACTGTATAATCCCAATTCCCAGCCCTGCTCCGTACACTGTATAATCCCAATTCCCAGCCCTGCTCCGTACACTGTATAATCCCAATTCCCAGCCCTGCTCCGTGCACTGTATAATCCCAATTCCCAGCCCTGCTCCGTACACTGTATAATCCCAATTCCCAGCCCTGCTCCGTACACTGTATGATCCCAATTCCCAGCCCTGCTCCGTACACTGTATAATCCCAATTCCCAGCCCTGCTCCGTACACTGTATGATCCCAATTCCCAGCCCTGCTCCGTACACTGTATCATCCCAATTCCCAGCCTTGCTCCGTGCACTGTATAATCCCAATTCCCAACCCTGCTCCGTGCACTGTATAATCCCAATTCCCAGCCCTGCTCCGTACACTGTATAATCCCAATTCCCAACCCTGCTCCGTACACTGTATAATCCCAATTCCCAGCCCTGCTCCGTACACTGTATAATCCCAATTCCCAGCCCTGCTCCGTACACTGTATAATCCCAATTCCCAGCCCTGCTCCGTACACTGTATAATCCCAATTCCCAGCCCTGCTCCGTACACTGTATAATCCCAATTCCCAGCCCTGCTCCGTACACTGTATAATCCCAATTCCCAGCCCTGCTCCGTACACTGTATAATCCCAATTCCCAGCCCTGCTCCGTACACTGTATAATCCCAATTCCCAGCCCTGCTCCGTACACTGTATGATCCCAATTCCCAGCCCTGCTCCGTACACTGTATGATCCCAATTCCCAGCCCTGCTCCGTGCACTGTATAATCCCAATTCCCAGCCCTGCTCCGTACACTGTATAATCCCAATTCCCAGCCCTGCTCCGTGCACAGTATAATCCCAATTCCCAGCCCTGCTCCGTGCACTGTATAATCCCAATTCCCAGCCCTGCTCCGTGCACAGTATAATCCCAATTCCCAACCCTGCTCCGTGCACTGTATAATCCCAATTCCCAGCCCTGCTCCGTGCACTGTATAATCCCAATTCCCAGCCTTGCTCCGTGCACTGTATAATCCCAATTCCCAACCCTGCTCCGTGCACTGTATGATCCCAATTCCCAACCCTGCTCCGTGCACTGTATGATCCCAATTCCCAGCCCTGCTCCGTGCACTGTATAATCCCAATTCCCAGCCCTGCTCCATGCACTGTATAATCCCAATTCCCAGCCCTGCTCCATGCACTGTATAATCCCAATTCCCAGCCCTGCTCCGTACACTGTATAATCCCAATTCCCAGCCCTGCTCCGTACACTGTATGATCCCAATTCCCAGCCCTGCTCCGTGCACTGTATAATCCCAATTCCCAGCCCTGCTCCGTACACTGTATAATCCCAATTCCCAGCCCTGCTCCGTACACTGTATAATCCCAATTCCCAGCCCTGCTCCGTACACTGTATGATCCCAATTCCCAGCCCTGCTCCGTACACTGTATAATCCCAATTCCCAGCCCTGCTCCGTACACTGTATAATCCCAATTCCCAGCCCTGCTCCGTACACTGTATAATCCCAATTCCCAGCCCTGCTCCGTGCACTGTATAATCCCAATTCCCAGCCCTGCTCCGTACACTGTATAATCCCAATTCCCAGCCCTGCTCCGTACACTGTATAATCCCAATTCCCAGCCTTGCTCCGTACACTGTATAACTCCACACATTACCCTCATTCTCATCGTTCAATCCCACAGACAGCAGGTTATATCCGTCCCCATTAAACTCCATCCACCCTTTCACCAGTGATACAGACGATCCAGGTCTCCGAGTTTGGGTACAGTGTTTACTCTGACAGGAGAAGGATTGTCTCTTCCACCAAAATAAGATAACAAGACGATCCCGTCCTTTCCTCATCCATTGACATGGTGGGACGTACCCCTCGAGTTCACAAACGAGCTGGTTTCCAAACATGCCCTTCGTCAACACAGCTGCTGAGGTCACCCCACCAAAAAGGAGATTTTCAGAAGCCAATTTCACCAGAACGAGGCGGACAATCTCTCCAATGTGACAGATCATCTGTTCAAACCTGCAGCAATGAGAGGGGAAAAGGAGCTTTAAAGAACAGCCAGAACGACGGCAAATACTGAGAGCAGGACAGTGGGACATCCTCACTGAACAGGAGAGAAGAGAATCCAATATTACAGTCCCAGTCCCACCCTGACTGATCCCCTCTCCGATACAGTCCCAGTCCCAGTCCCACCCTGACTGATCCCCTCTCCGATACAGTCCCAGTCCCGGTCCCACCCTGACTGATCCCCTCTCCGATACAGTCCCAGTCCCAGTCCCACCCTGACTGATCCCCTCTCCGATACAGTCCCAGTCCCACCCTGACTGATCCTCTCTCCGATACAGTCCTGGTCCCAGTCCCACCCTGACTGATCCCCTCTCCGATACAGTCCCAGTCCCAGTCCCAGTCCCACCCTGACTGATCCCCTCTCCGATACAGTCCCAGTCCCACCCTGACTGATCCCCTCTCCGATACAGTCCCGGTCCCAGTCCCACCCTGACTGATCCCCTCTCCGATACAGTCCCAGTCCCAGTCCCACCCTGACTGATCCCCTCTCCGATACAGTCCCAGTCCCAGTCCCAGTCCCACCCTGACTGATCCCCTCTCCGATACAGTCCCAGTCCCAGTCCCAGTCCCACCCTGACTGATCCCCTCTCCGATACAGTCCCAGTCCCACCCTGACTGATCCCCTCTCCGATACAGTCCCGGTCCCAGTCCCACCCTGACTGATCCCCTCTCCGATACAGTCCCAGTCCCACCCTGACTGATCCCCTCTCCGATACAGTCCCAGTCCCAGTCCCACCCTGACTGATCCCCTCTCCGATACAGTCCCGGTCCCAGTCCCACCCTGACTGATCCCCTCTCCGATACAGTCCTGGTCCCAGTCCCACCCTGACTGATCCCCTCTCCGATACAGTCCCAGTCCCACCCTGACTGATCCCCTCTCCGATACAGTCCCAGTCCCAGTCCCACCCTGACTGATCCCCTCTCCGATACAGTCCCAGTCCCAGTCCCACCCTGACTGATCCCCTCTCCGATACAGTCCCAGTCCCAGTCCCACCCTGACTGATCCCCTCTCCGATACAGTCCTGGTCCCAGTCCCAGTCCCACCCTGACTGATCCCCTCTCCGATACAGTCCCAGTCCCAGTCCCACCCTGACTGATCCCCTCTCCGATACAGTCCTGGTCCCAGTCCCAGTCCCACCCTGACTGATCCCCTCTCCGATACAGTCCCAGTCCCAGTCCCACCCTGACTGATCCCCTCTCCGATACAGTCCTGGTCCCAGTCCCAGTCCCACCCTGACTGATCCCCTCTCCGATACAGTCCCAGTCCCAGTCCCACCCTGACTGATCCCCTCTCCGATACAGTCCCAGTCCCAGTCCCACCCTGACTGATCCCCTCTCCGATACAGTCCCAGTCCCAGTCCCACCCTGACTGATCCCCTCTCCGATACAGTCCCAGTCCCAGTCCCACCCTGACTGATCCCCTCTCCGATACAGTCCCAGTCCCAGTCCCACCCTGACTGATCCCCTCTCCGATACAGTCCCAGTCCCAGTCCCACCCTGACTGATCCCCTCTCCGATACAGTCCCAGTCCCACCCTGACTGATCCCCTCTCCGATACAGTCCCGGTCCCAGTCCCACCCTGACTGATCCCCTCTCCGATACAGTCCCAGTCCCACCCTGACTGATCCCCTCTCCGATACAGTCCCAGTCCCAGTCCCACCCTGACTGATCCCTTCTCCGATACAGTCCCAGTCCCAGTCCCACCCTGACTGATCCCCTCTCCG
This sequence comes from Heptranchias perlo, assembly GCF_035084215.1. Classification (NCBI taxonomy): domain Eukaryota; kingdom Metazoa; phylum Chordata; class Chondrichthyes; order Hexanchiformes; family Hexanchidae; genus Heptranchias; species Heptranchias perlo. The sequence goes on from NW_027139476.1 coordinate 21,929, forward strand.
ATACAGTCCCAGTCCCAGTCCCAGTCCCACCCTGACTGATCCCCTCTCCGATACAGTCCTGGTCCCAGTCCCAGTCCCACCCTGACTGATCCCCTCTCCGATACAGTCCCAGTCCCAGTCCCACCCTGACTGATCCCCTCTCCGATACAGTCCTGGTCCCAGTCCCAGTCCCACCCTGACTGATCCCCTCTCCGATACAGTCCCAGTCCCAGTCCCACCCTGACTGATCCCCTCTCCGATACAGTCCTGGTCCCAGTCCCAGTCCCACCCTGACTGATCCCCTCTCCGATACAGTCCCAGTCCCAGTCCCACCCTGACTGATCCCCTCTCCGATACAGTCCCAGTCCCAGTCCCACCCTGACTGATCCCCTCTCCGATACAGTCCCAGTCCCAGTCCCACCCTGACTGATCCCCTCTCCGATACAGTCCCAGTCCCAGTCCCACCCTGACTGATCCCCTCTCCGATACAGTCCCAGTCCCAGTCCCACCCTGACTGATCCCCTCTCCGATACAGTCCCAGTCCCAGTCCCACCCTGACTGATCCCCTCTCCGATACAGTCCCAGTCCCAGTCCCACCCTGACTGATCCCCTCTCCGATACAGTCCCAGTCCCAGTCCCACCCTGACTGATCCCCTCTCCGATACAGTCCCAGTCCCAGTCCCACCCTGACTGATCCCCTCTCCGATACAGTCCCAGTCCCAGTCCCACCCTGACTGATCCCCTCTCCGATACAGTCCCAGTCCCAGTCCCACCCTGACTGATCCCCTCTCCGATACAGTCCCAGTCCCAGTCCCAGTCCCACCCTGACTGATCCCCTCTCCGATACAGTCCTGGTCCCAGTCCCACCCTGACTGATCCCCTCTCCGATACAGTCCCAGTCCCAGTCCCACCCTGACTGATCCCCTCTCCGATACCATGATGAGTCTCACAGGTGATGTCCAGGGATCTGTGACCATTTGTCCAACTCCATATCAAACTCTGTCCGGATGTGATCCAGAAATCCGTCAAGTCCAAACTCCGCCCACTCCATGTCGACACACACCCACCGATCATCGCCCTCCACAAAGTCAATATTACACACCTCCTCCATATAACAGAGCTCTGTCCCAGCGCCTGCAAACAAGGGAAGAACTCATGGCTAAACAGTCCTGCATTTATAGAAAGGCCTTTTGCAATATCAGGATGTCCCAAAGCGCTTTACAGCCAGTGAAGTGCTCTTGAAGTCTGGTCACTGTTGGAATGTAGGAAACGCGGCAGCCAATTTGCGCACAGCAAGATCCCACAAACAGCAATGTGATAAATGACCAGACAATCTGTTTCAGTGATGTTGGTTGAGGGATAAATATTGACCAGAACACCGGGGAGAACTCCCCTGCTCTTCTTCAAAATAGTGGCCATGGGATCGTTTACATCCAACTGAGAGGGCAGACGGGACCTCGGTTTAACGTCTCATGCAAAGGAAGGTACCTCCGACAGTGCAGCTCTCCCTCAGTACTGACCCTCCGACAGTGCAGCTCTCCCTCAGTACTGAGCCTCCGACAGTGCAGCTCTCTCTCAGTACTGACCCTCCGACAGTGCAGCTCTCTCTCAGTACTGACCCTCCGACAATGCAGCTCTCCCTCAGTACTGACCCTCCGACAGTGCAGCTCTCTCTCAGTACTGACCCTCCGACAATGCAGCTCTCCCTCAGTACTGACCCTCCGACAGTGCAGCTCTCTCTCAGTACTGACCCCCCGACAGAGCAGCTCTCTCTCAGTACTGACCCCCCGACGGAGCAGCTCTCTCTCAGTACTGACCCCCCGACAGTGCAGCTCTCTCTCAGTACTGACCCTCCGACAGTGCAGCTCTCTCTCAGTACTGACCCCCCGACAGTGCAGCTCTCTCTCAGTACTGACCCTCCGACAGTGCAGCTCTCCCTCAGTACTGACCCTCCGACAGTGCAGCTCTCTCTCAGTACTGAGCCTCCGACAGTGCAGCTCTCTCTCAGTACTGAGCCTCCGACAGTGCAGCTCTCTCTCAGTACTGAGCCTCCGACAGTGCGGCTCTCCCTCAGTACTGACCCTCCGACAGAGCAACGCTCCCTCAGTACTGACCCTCCGACAGTGCAGCGCTCCCTCAGTACTGACCCTCCGACAGTGCGGCGCTCCCTCAGTACTGACCCTCCGACAGTGCAGCGCTCCCTCAGTACTGACCCTCCGACAGTGCGGCCCTCCCTCGGTCCTGACCCTCCGACAGTGCGGCCCTCCCTCGGTCCTGACCCTCCGACAGTGCGGCCCTCCCTCGGTCCTGACCCTCCGACAGTGCTGTTGAGTGTCAGCCTGGATTATGGGCTCAAATCTCTGGAGTGGATCGGGTGGGAAAGTGGAGTTGAGTTCGAAGATCAACCGTGATCAGCGGAGCAGGCTCGAGGGGCCGAATGGCCTACTCCTGCTCCTATTTCTTATGTCCTTATGAACCCACAACCTCAGAGGCTCAGCTGACACCTGGAAAGTGTTCTGGGAGAAATACTTCGTTTAAGGTTTGTCTGACTCCTTTCATGTTTTTTTGAATTACAGATTATTATTTTACAATAACATAAAATGTACAGAGGCGATAGACGAAACTGTTTTACAATGAGGGGTGTTCGGGCACGGATTGTATGACCAGAAACAGGGGCAAGAAAAATAACAGATTTTCAAAGGGAAATGGATAAACATTTGAAAAATTTTTTAAATGGTTTGGGAAAAGGGGAGTGTAATGGGAGTAGAGAGAGGGCACGGGGGCGATGGGGTGAGGGGTGAGGGGTGAAAGGGCAGGGAATGGGACTGAGGGGAGAGCTCTTTCAGAGAGAGGGCACAGGGGCGATGGAATTTCACAGCCCACAGATACACAGCTACAAATGGTTGGAAACAGTCTCCACAACATTAATATGTTAATACATTGTAATCAGAAAGTATTTCAGTGTAAAAGTCACATGAAAAACGACCTGACAATTCAGAGTGAGGGGTGAAGAGAGAGAATCAGGATGGGAGGCCCCATATGTACAACCCCACAACCATGTGTTGAGAGGCCTGGACACGTGTGGTACACTCCTGGTGTGTACCAGGAACACTGAGCAGGCCCGGTACTGGCCGTGGCCTGAGCTGGGTAAATGATATCCCCACTCTGTGGTTGTGAGTATTATTGATGATCTCTTACCCAAGATCAGTCCGATCTCACACCGGTGGTCCTGAAACGCACAGCTCATCATGGAGACAACACTCTCACTAAACACAGACACGGGAGCCACGTCATAACCCTGAGAGAGAGATCGGAGACATACAGTCACAGCAAAGGATGGAACACGGGGAGTTCAGGACAGCAGTATTAGAAACACAGGGAGTTCAGGACAGCAGTATTAGAAACACAGGGAGTTCAGGACAGCAGTATTAGAAACACAGGGAGTTCAGGAAAGCAGTATTAGAAACACAGGGAGTTCAGGACAGCAGTATTAGAATCACAGGGAGTTCAGGACAGCAGTATTAGAATCACAGGGAGTTCAGGACAGCAGTATTAGAATCACGGGGAGTTCAGGACAACAGTATGAGAATCACAGGGAGTTCAGGACAGCAGTATTAGAATCACAGGGAGTTCAGGACAGCAGTATTAGAAACACAGGGAGTTCAGGACAGCAGTATTAGAAACACAGGGAGTTCAGGACAGCAGTATTAGAAACACAGGGAGTTCAGGACAGCAGTATTAGAAACACAGGGAGTTCAGGACAGCAGTATTAGAAACACGGGGAGTTCAGGACAACAGTATTAGAAACACAGGGAGTGCAGGACAACAGTATTAGAAACACAGGGAGTTCAGGACAACAGTATTAGAAACACAGGGAGTTCAGGACAGCAGTATTAGAAACACGGGGAGTTCAGGACAGCAGTATTAGAAACACAGGGAGTTCAGGACAGCAGTATTAGAAACACGGGGAGTTCAGGACAGCAGTATTAGAAACACGGGGAGTGCAGGACAGCAGTATCAGAAACACAGGGAGTGCAGGACAGCAGTATTAGAAACACGGGGAGTTCAGGACAGCAGTATTAGAAACACGGGGAGTTCAGGACAGCAGTATTAGAAACACGGGGAGTTCAGGACAGCAGTATTAGAAACACAGGGAGTTCAGGACAGCAGTATTAGAAACACAGGGAGTTCAGGACAGCAGTATTAGAAACACGGGGAGTTCAGGACAGCAGTATTAGAAACACGGGGAGTTCAGGACAGCAGTATTAGAAACACGGGGAGTTCAGGACAGCAGTATTAGAAACACGGGGAGTTCAGGACAGCAGTATTAGAATCACAGGGAGTTCAGGACAGCAGTATTAGAATCACAGGGAGTTCAGGACAGCAGTATTAGAAACACAGGGAGTTCAGGACAGCAGTATTAGAAACACAGGGAGTTCAGGACAGCAGTATTAGAAACACAGGGAGTTCAGGACAACAGTATTAGAAACACAGGGAGTTCAGGACAGCAGTATTAGAAACACAGGGAGTTCAGGACAGCAGTATTAGAAACACAGGGAGTTCAGGACAGCAGTATTAGAAACACAGGGAGTTCAGGACAGCAGTATTAGAAACACAGGGAGTTCAGGACAGCAGTATTAGAAACACAGGGAGTTCAGGACAGCAGTATTAGAAACACAGGGAGTTCAGGACAGCAGTATTAGAAACACAGGGAGTTCAGGACAGCAGTATTAGAAACACAGGGAGTTCAGGACAGCAATATTAGAATCACAGGGAGTTCAGGACAGCAGTATTAGAAACACAGGGAGTGCAGGACAGCAGTATTAGAAACACAGGGCGTTCAGGACAGCAGTATTAGAAACACAGGGAGTGCAGGACAGCAGTATTAGAAACACAGGGAGTTCAGGACAGCAGTATTAGAAACACAGGGAGTTCAGGACAGCAGTATTAGAATCACAGGGAGTTCAGGACAGCAGTATTAGAAACACAGGGAGTTCAGGACAGCAGTATTAGAAACACAGGGAGTTCAGGACAACAGTATTAGAAACACAGGGAGTTCAGGACAGCAGTATTAGAAACACAGGGAGTTCAGGACAACAGTATTAGAAACACAGGGAGTTCAGGACAGCAGTATTAGAAACACAGGGAGTTCAGGACAGCAGTATTAGAAACACAGGGAGTTCAGGACAGCAGTATTAGAAACACAGGGAGTTCAGGACAGCAGTATTAGAAACACAGGGAGTTCAGGACAACAGTATTAGAAACACAGGGAGTTCAGGACAGCAGTATTAGAAACACAGGGAGTTCAGGACAACAGTATTAGAAACACAGGGAGTTCAGGACAGCAGTATTAGAAACACAGGGAGTTCAGGACAGCAGTATTAGAAACACAGGGAGTTCAGGACAGCAGTACTAGAAACACAGGGAGTTCAGGACAACAGTATTAGAAACACAGGGAGTTCAGGACAGCAGTATTAGAAACACAGGGAGTTCAGGACAGCAGTATTAGAAACACAGGGAGTTCAGGACAGCAGTATTAGAAACACAGGGAGTTCAGGACAGCAGTATTAGAAACACAGGGAGTTCAGGACAGCAGTATCAGAAACACAGGGAGTTCAGGACAACAGTATTAGAAACACAGGGAGTTCAGGACAACAGTATTAGAAACACAGGGAGTTCAGGACAACAGTATTAGAAACACAGGGAGTTCAGGACAGCAGTATTAGAAACACAGGGAGTTCAGGACAGCAGTATTAGAAACACAGGGAGTTCAGGACAACAGTATTAGAAACACAGGGAGTTCAGGACAGCAGTATTAGAAACACAGGGAGTTCAGGACAACAGTATTAGAAACACAGGGAGTTCAGGACAGCAGTATTAGAAACACAGGGAGTTCAGGACAGCAGTATTAGAAACACAGGGAGTTCAGGACAGCAGTACTAGAAACACAGGGAGTTCAGGACAACAGTATTAGAAACACAGGGAGTTCAGGACAGCAGTATTAGAAACACAGGGAGTTCAGGACAGCAGTATTAGAAACACAGGGAGTTCAGGACAGCAGTATTAGAAACACAGGGAGTTCAGGACAGCAGTATTAGAAACACAGGGAGTTCAGGACAGCAGTATCAGAAACACAGGGAGTTCAGGACAACAGTATTAGAAACACAGGGAGTTCAGGACAACAGTATTAGAAACACAGGGAGTTCAGGACAACAGTATTAGAAACACAGGGAGTTCAGGACAGCAGTATTAGAAACACAGGGAGTTCAGGACAACAGTATTAGAAACACAGGGAGTTCAGGACAGCAGTATTAGAAACACAGGGAGTTCAGGACAGCAGTATTAGAAACACAGGGAGTTCAGGACAACAGTATTAGAAACACAGGGAGTTCAGGACAGCAGTATTAGAAACACAGGGAGTTCAGGACAGCAGTATTAGAAACACAGGGAGTTCAGGACAGCAGTATTAGAAAGACAGGGAGTTCAGGACAGCAGTATTAGAAACACAGGGAGTTCAGGACAGCAGTATTAGAAACACAGGGAGTTCAGGACAGCAGTATTAGAAACACAGGGAGTTCAGGACAACAGTATTAGAAACACAGGGAGTTCAGGACAGCAGTATTAGAAACACAGGGAGTTCAGGACAACAGTATTAGAAACACAGGGAGTTCAGGACAGCAGTATTAGAAACACAGGGAGTTCAGGACAACAGTATTAGAAACACAGGGAGTTCAGGACAGCAGTATTAGAAACACAGGGAGTTCAGGACAGCAGTATTAGAAACACAGGGAGTTCAGGACAACAGTATTAGAAACACAGGGAGTTCAGGACAGCAGTATTAGAAACACAGGGAGTTCAGGACAGCAGTATTAGAAAGACAGGGAGTTCAGGACAGCAGTATTAGAAACACAGGGAGTTCAGGACAGCAGTATTAGAAACACGGGGAGTTCAGGACAGCAGTATTACAATCACAGGGAGTTCAGGACAGCAGTATTAGAAACACAGGGAGTTCAGGACAACAGTATTAGAAACACAGGGAGTTCAGGACAACAGTATTAGAAACACAGGGAGTTCAGGACAGCAGTATTAGAAATACAGGGAGTTCAGGACAACAGTATTAGAAACACAGGGAGTTCAGGACAGCAGTATTAGAAACACGGGGAGTTCAGGACAACAGTATTAGAAACACAGGGAGTTCAGGACAGCAGTATTAGAAACACAGGGAGTTCAGGACAGCAGTATTAGAAACACAGGGAGTTCAGGACAACAGTATTAGAAACACAGGGAGTTCAGGACAGCAGTATTAGAAACACAGGGAGTTCAGGACAGCAGTATCAGAAACACAGGGAGCTCAGGACAGCAGTATTAGAAACACAGGGAGTTCAGGACAGCAGTATTAGAAACACGGGGAGTTCAGGACAACAGTATTAGAAACACAGGGAGTTCAGGACAGCAGTATTAGAAACACAGGGAGATCAGGACAGCAGTATTAGAAACACGGGGAGTTCAGGACAACAGTATTAGAAACACAGGGAGTTCAGGACAGCAGTATTAGAAACACAGGGAGTTCAGGACAGCAGTATTAGAAACACAGGGAGTGCAGGACAGCAGTATTAGAAATACAGGGAGTTCAGGACAACAGTATTAGAAATACAGGGAGTTCAGGACAGCAGTATTAGAAACACAGGGAGTTCAGGACAACAGTATTAGAAACACAGGGAGTTCAGGACAGCAGTATTAGAAACACAGGGAGTTCAGGACAGCAGTATTAGAAACACAGGGAGTTCAGGACAACAGTATTAGAAACACAGGGAGTTCAGGACAACAGTATCAGAAACACAGGGAGTTCAGGACAGCAGTATTAGAAACACAGGGAGTTCAGGACAGCAGTATTAGAATCACAAGGAGTTCAGGACAGCAGTATTAGAAACACAAGGAGTTCAGGACAGCAGTATTAGAATCACAAGGAGTTCAGGACAGCAGTATTAGAAACACAGGGAGTTCAGGACAGCAGTATTAGAAATACAGGGAGTTCAGGACAGCAGTATGAGAAACACAGGGAGTTCAGGACAGCAGTATTAGAAACACAGGGAGTTCAGGACAGCAGTATTAGAAACACAGGGAGTTCAGGACAGCAGTATTACAATCACAGGGAGTTCAGGACAGCAGTATTAGAAACACGGGGAGTTCAGGACAGCAGTATTAGAAACACAGGGAGTTCAGGACAGCAGTATTACAATCACAGGGAGTTCAGGACAGCAGTATTAGAAACACAGGGAGTTCAGGACAGCAGTATTAGAAACACAGGGAGTTCAGGACAGCAGTATTAGAAACACAGGGAGTTCAGGACAACAGTATTAGAAACACAGGGAGTTCAGGACAGCAGTATTAGAAATACAGGGAGTTCAGGACAACAGTATTAGAAACACAGGGAGTTCAGGACAGCAGTATTAGAAACACGGGGAGTTCAGGACAACAGTATTAGAAACACAGGGAGTTCAGGACAGCAGTATTAGAAACACAGGGAGTTCAGGACAGCAGTATTAGAAACACAGGGAGTTCAGGACAGCAGTATTAGAAACACAGGGAGTTCAGGACAGCAGTATTAGAAACACGGGGAGTTCAGGACAACAGTATTAGAAACACAGGGAGTTCAGGACAGCAGTATTAGAAACACAGGGAGTTCAGGACAGCAGTATTAGAAACACGGGGAGTTCAGGACAACTGTATTAGAAACCCAGGGAGTTCAGGACAGCAGTATTAGAAACACAGGGAGTTCAGGACAGCAGTATTAGAAACACGGGGAGTTCAGGACAGCAGTATTAGAAACACGGGGAGTTCAGGACAACAGTATTAGAAACACAGGGAGTTCAGGACAGCAGTATTAGAAACACAGGGAGTTCAGGACAGCAGTATTAGAAACACAGGGAGTTCAGGACAACAGTATTAGAAACACAGGGAGTTCAGGACAGCAGTATTAGAAACACAGGGAGTTCAGGACAGCAGTATTAGAAACACAGGGAGTGCAGGACAGCAGTATTAGAAACACAGGGAGTTCAGGACAGCAGTATTAGAAACACAGGGAGTTCAGGACAACAGTATTAGAAATACAGGGAGTTCAGGACAACAGTATTAGAAACACAGGGAGTTCAGGACAGCAGTATTAGAAACACAGGGAGTTCAGGACAACAGTATTAGAAAATCAGGGAGTTCAGGACAACAGTATTAGAAACACAGGGAGTTCAGGACAGCAGTATTAGAAACACAGGGAGTTCAGGACAGCAGTATTAGAAACACAGGGAGTTCAGGACAGCAGTATTAGAAACACAGGGAGATCAGGACAACAGTATTAGAAACACAGGGAGTTCAGGACAGCAGTATTAGAAACACAGGGAGTTCAGGACAGCAGTATTAGAAATACAGGGAGTTCAGGACAGCAGTATTAGAAACACAGGGAGTTCAGGACAGCAGTATTAGAAACACAGGGAGTTCAGGACAACAGTATTAGAAACACAGGGAGTTCAGGACAGCAGTATTAGAAACACAGGGAGTTCAGGACAGCAGTATTAGAAACACAGGGAGTTCAGGACAGCAGTATTAGAAACACAGGGAGTTCAGGACAGCAGTATTGGAAACACAGGGAGTTCAGGACAACAGTATTAGAAACACAGGGAGTTCAGGACAACAGTATTAGAAACACAGGGAGTTCAGGACAGCAGTATTAGAAACACAGGGAGTGCAGGACAACAGTATTAGAAACACAGGGAGTTCAGGACAGCAGTATTGGAAACACAGGGAGTTCAGGACAACAGTATTAGAAACACAGGGAGTTCAGGACAACAGTATTAGAAACACAGGGAGTTCAGGACAGCAGTATTAGAAACACAGGGAGTGCAGGACAACAGTATTAGAATCACAGGGAGTTCAGGACAACAGTATTAGAAACACAGGGAGTTCAGGACAGCAGTATTAGAAACACAGGGAGTGCAGGACAGCAGTATTAGAAACACAGGGAGTTCAGGACAACAGTATGAGAAACACAGGGAGTTCAGGACAACAGTATTAGAAACACAGGGAGTTCAGGACAACAGTATTAGAAAAACAGGGAGTTCAGGACAACAGTATTAGAATCACAGGGAGTTCAGGACAACAGTATTAGAAACACAGGGAGTTCAGGACAGCACTATTAGAAACACAGGGAGTGCAGGACAGCAGTATCACAATCACAGGGAGTTCAGGACAGCAGTATTAGAAACACAGGGAGTTCAGGACAACAGTATTAGAAACACAGGGAGTTCAGGACAACAGTATTAGAATCACAGGGAGTTCAGGACAACAGTATTAGAAACACAGGGAGTTCAGGACAGCAGTATTAGAAACACAGGGAGTGCAGGACAGCAGTATCACAATCACAGGGAGTTCAGGACAGCAGTATTAGAAACACAGGGAGTTCAGGACAACAGTATTAGAAACACAGGGAGTTCAGGACAGCAGTATTAGAAACACAGGGAGTTCAGGACAGCAGTATTAGAAACACAGGGAGTTCAGGACAACAGTATTAGAAACACAGGGAGTTCAGGACAGCAGTATTAGAAACACAGGGAGTTCAGGACAGCAGTATTAGAAACACAGGGAGTGCAGGACAGCAGTATTAGAAACACAGGGATTTCAGGACAGCAGTATTAGAAACACAGGGAGTTCAGGACAGCAGTATTAGAAACACAGGGAGTTCAGGACAACAGTATTAGAAACACAGGGAGTTCAGGACAGCAGTATTAGAAACACAGGGAGTTCAGGACAGCAGTATTAGAAACACAGGGAGTGCAGGACAGCAGTATTAGAAACACAGGGAGTGCAGGACAGCAGTATTAGAAACACAGGGAGTTCAGGACAGCAGTATTACAACCACAGGGAGTTCAGGACAGCAGTATTAGAAACACAGGGAGTGCAGGACAGCAGTATTAGAAACACAGGGAGTGCAGGACAGCAGTATTAGAAACACAGGGAGTTCAGGACAACAGTATTAGAAACACAGGGAGTTCAGGACAGCAGTATTAGAAACACAGGGAGTGCAGGACAGCAGTATTACAACCACAGGGAGTTCAGGACAGCAGTATTAGAAACACAGGGAGTGCAGGACAGCAGTATTAGAAACACAGGGAGTGCAGGACAGCAGTATTAGAAACACAGGGAGTTCAGGACAGCAGTATTAGAAACACAGGGAGTTCAGGACAACAGTATTAGAAACACAGGGAGTTCAGGACAGCAGTATTAGAAACACAGGGAGTGCAGGACAGCAGTATTAGAAACACAGGGAGTTCAGGACAGCAGTATTAGAAACACAGGGAGTTCAGTACAACAGTATTAGAAATACAGGGAGTGCAGGACAGCAGTATTAGAAACACAGGGAGTTCAGGACAACAGTATTAGAAACACAGGGAGTTCAGGACAACAGTATTAGAAACACAGGGAGTTCAGGACAGCAGTATTAGAAACACAGGGAGTGCAGGACAGCAGTATTAGAAACACAGGGAGTGCAGGACAGCAGTATTAGAAACACAGGGAGTTCAGGACAGCAGTATTAGAAACACAGGGAGTTCAGGACAACAGTATTAGAAACACAGGGAGTTCAGGACAACAGTATTAGAAACACAGGGAGTTCAGGACAGCAGTATTAGAAACACAGGGAGTTCAGGACAGCAGTATTAGAAACACAGGGAGTTCAGGACAACAGTATTAGAAACACAGGGAGTTCAGGACAACAGTATTAGAAACACAGGGAGTTCAGGACAGCAGTATTGGAAACACAGGGAGTTCAGGACAACAGTATTAGAAACACAGGGAGTTCAGGACAGCAGTATTAGAAACACAGGGAGTTCAGGACAGCAGTATTGGAAACACAGGGAGTTCAGGACAACAGTATTAGAAACACAGGGAGTTCAGGACAGCAGTATTAGAAACACAGGGAGTTCAGGACAACAGTATTAGAAACACAGGGAGTTCAGGACAACAGTATTAGAAACACAGGGAGTTCAGGACAGCAGTATTAGAAACACAGGGAGTTCAGGACAACAGTATTAGAAACACAGGGAGTTCAGGACAACAGTATTAGAAACACAGGGAGTTCAGGACAACAGTATTAGAAACACAGGGAGTTCAGGACAACAGTATTAGAAACACAGGGAGTTCAGGACAGCAGTATTAGAAACACAGGGAGTTCAGGACAGCAGTATTGGAAACACAGGGAGTTCAGGACAACAGTATTAGAAACACAGGGAGTTCAGGACAGCAGTATTAGAAACACAGGGAGTTCAGGACAGCAGTATTAGAAACACAGGGAGTTCAGGACAGCAGTATTAGAAACACAGGGAGTTCAGGACAGCAGTATTAGAAACACAGGGAGTTCAGGACAGCAGTATTAGAAACACAGGGAGTGCAGGACAGCAGTATTAGAAACACAGGGAGTTCAGGACAGCAGTATTAGAAACACAGGGAGTTCAGGACAGCAGTATTACAATCACAGGGAGTTCAGGACAGCAGTATCAGAAACACAGGGAGTTCAGGACAGCAGTATTAGAAACACAGGGAGTTCAGGACAGCAGTATTAGAAACACAGGGAGTTCAGGACAGCAGTATCAGAAACACAGGGAGTTCAGGACAGCAGTATCAGAAACACAGGGAGTTCAGGACAGCAGTATTACAATCACAGGGAGTTCAGGACAGCAGTATTAGAAACACAGGGAGTTCAGGACAACAGTATTAGAAACACAGGGAGTTCAGGACAGCAGTATTAGAAACACAGGGAGTTCAGGACAGAAGTATTAGAAACACAGGGAGTTCAGGACAGCAGTATCAGAAACACAGGGAGTTCAGGACAGCAGTATTAGAAACACAGGGAGTTCAGGACAGCAGTATCAGAAACACAGGGAGTTCAGGACAGCAGTATCACAATCACAGGGAGTTCAGGACAGCAGTATTAGAAACACAGGGAGTTCAGGACAACAGTATTAGAAACACAGGGAGTTCAGGACAGCAGTATTAGAAACACAGGGAGTTCAGGACAGAAGTATTAGAAACACAGGGAGTTCAGGACAGCAGTATCAGAAACACAGGGAGTTCAGGACAGCAGTATCAGAAACACAGGGAGTTCAGGACAGCAGTATTAGAAACACAGGGAGTTCAGGACAGCAGTATTAGAAACACAGGGAGTTCAGGACAGCAGTATTGCAATCAGAGGGAGTTCAGGACAGCAGTATTAGAAACACAGGGAGTTCAGGACAGCAGTATCAGAAACACAGGGAGTTCAGGACTGCAGTATTAGAAACACAGGGAGTTCAGGACAGCAGTATCAGAAACACAGGGAGTTCAGGACAGAAGTATTAGAAACACAGGGAGTTCAGGACAGCAGTATCAGAAACACAGGGAGTTCAGGACAGCAGTATCAGAAACACAGGGAGTTCAGGACAGCAGTATTAGAAACACAGGGAGTTCAGGACAGCAGTATTAGAAACACAGGGAGTTCAGGACAGCAGTATTAGAAACACAGGGAGTTCAGGACAGCACTATTAGAAACACAGGGAGTTCAGGACAGCAGTATTAGAAACACAGGGAGTTCAGGACAGCAGTATTAGAAACACAGGGAGTTCAGGACAGCAGTATTAGAAACACAGGGAGTTCAGGACAACAGTATTAGAAACACAGGGAGTTCAGGACAGCAGTATTAGAAACACAGGGAGTTCAGGACAGCAGTATTAGAAACACAGGGAGTTCAGGACAGCAGTATCAGAAACACAGGGAGTTCAGGACAGCAGTATCAGAAACACAGGGAGTTCAGGACAGCAGTATTAGAAACACAGGGAGTTCAGGACAGCAGTATTAGAAACACGGGGAGTTCAGGACAGCAGTATTAGAAACACAGGGAGTTCAGGACAGCAGTATTAGAAACACAGGGAGTTCAGGACAGCAGTATTAGAAACACAGGGAGTGCAGGACAGCAGTATTACAATCACAGGGAGTTCAGGACAGCAGTATTAGAAACACAGGGAGTTCAGGACAGCAGTATTAGAAACACAGGGAGTTCAGGACAGCAGCATTAGAAACACAGGGAGTTCAGGACAGCAGTATTAGAAACACAGGGAGTTCAGGACAGCAGTATTAGAAACACAGGGAGTTCAGGACAGCAGTATTAGAAACACAGGGAGTGCAGGACAGCAGTATTACAACCACAGGGAGTTCAGGACAGCAGTATTAGAAACACAGGGAGTTCAGGACAGCAGTATTAGAAACACAGGGAGTTCAGGACAGCAGTATTAGAAACACAGGGAGTTCAGGACAGCAGTATTAGAAACACAGGGAGTTCAGGACAGCAGTATTAGAAACACAGGGAGTTCAGGACAACAGTATTAGAAACACAGGGAGTTCAGGACAGCAGTATTAGAAACACAGGGAGTTCAGGACAACAGTATTAGAAACACGGAGTTCAGGACAGCAGTATTAGAAATACAGGGAGTTCAGGACAGCAGTATTATAAACACAGGGAGTTCAGGACAGCAGTATTATAAACACAGGGAGTTCAGGACAGCAGTATTAGAAACACAGGGAGTTCAGGACAGCAGTATTATAAACACAGGGAGTTCAGGACAGCAGTATTAGAAACACGGAGTTCAGGACAGCAGTATTAGAAACACAGGGAGTTCAGGACAACAGTATTAGAAACACAGGGAGTTCAGGACAGCAGTATTATAAACACAGGGAGTTCAGGACAACAGTATTACAATCACAGGGAGTTCAGGACAGCAGTATTAGAAACACAGGGAGTTCAGGACAGCAGTATTAGAAACACAGGGAGTTCAGGACAGCAGTATTAGAAACACAGGGAGTTCAGGACAGCAGTATTATAAACACAGGGAGTTCAGGACAGCAGTATTAGAAACACAGGGAGTTCAGGACAGCAGTATTATAAACACAGGGAGTTCAGGACAGCAGTATTAGAAACACAGGGAGTTCAGGACAGCAATATTAGAAACACAGGGAGTTCAGGACAGCAGTATTAGAAACACAGGGAGTTCAGGACAACAGTACTAGAAACACAGGGAGTTCAGGACAGCAGTATTAGAAACACAGGGAGTTCAGGACAGCAGTATTAGAAACACAGGGAGTTCAGGACAACAGTATTACAATCACAGGGAGTTCAGGACAGCAGTATTAGAAACACAGGGAGTTCAGGACAACAGTATTAGAAACACAGGGAGTTCAGGACAGCAGTATTAGAAACACAGGGAGTTCAGGACAACAGTATTACAATCACAGGGAGTTCAGGACAGCAGTATTAGAAACACAGGGAGTTCAGGACAGCAGTATCAGAAACACAGGGAGTGCAGGACAGCAGTATTAGAAACACAGGGAGTTCAGGACAGCAGTGTTAGAAACACAGGGAGTGCAGGAGAGCAGTATTAGAAACACAGGGAGTTCAGGACAGCAGTATCAGAAACACAGGGAGTGCAGGACAGCAGTATTAGAAACACAGGGAGTTCAGGACAGCAGTATTAGAAACACAGGGAGTTCAGGACAGCAGTATTAGAAACACAGGGAGTTCAGGACAACAGTATTAGAAACACAGGGAGTTCAGGACAGCAGTATCAGAAACACAGGGAGTTCAGGACAGCAGTATCAAAAACACAGGGAGTTCAGGACAGCAGTATTAGAAACACAGGGAGTTCAGGACAGCAGTATTAGAAACACAGGGAGTTCAGGACAGCAGTATTAGAAACACAGGGAGTTCAGGACAGCAGTATCAGAAACACAGGGAGTGCAGGACAGCAGTATCAGAAACACAGGGAGTTCAGGACAGCAGTATTAGAAACACAGGGAGTTCAGGACAGCAGTATTAGAAACACAGGGAGTTCAGGACAGCAGTATTAGAAACACAGGGAGTTCAGGACAGCAGTATTAGAAACACAGGGAGTTCAGGACAGCAGTATTAGAAACACAGGGAGTTCAGGACAGCAGTATTGGAAACACAGGGAGTTCAAGACAGCAGTATCAGAAACACAGGGAGTGCAGGACAGCAGTATCAGAAACACAGGGAGTGCAGGACAGCAGTATTAGAAACACAGGGAGTTCAGGACAGCAGTATTAGAAACACAGGGAGTTCAGGACAGCAGTATTATAAACACAGGGAGTTCAGGACAGCAGTATTATAAACACAGGGAGTTCAGGACAGCAGTATTAGAAACACAGGGAGTTCAGGACAGCAGTATCAGAAACACAGGGAGTTCAGGACAGCAGTAGAAACACGGAGTTCAGGACAGCAGTATTAGAAACACAGGGAGTTCAGGACAACAGTATTAGAAACACAGGGAGTTCAGGACAGCAGTATTATAAACACAGGGAGTTCAGGACAACAGTATTACAATCACAGGGAGTTCAGGACAGCAGTATTAGAAACACAGGGAGTTCAGGACAGCAGTATTAGAAACACAGGGAGTTCAGGACAGCAGTATTAGAAACACAGGGAGTTCAGGACAGCAGTATTATAAACACAGGGAGTTCAGGACAGCAGTATTAGAAACACAGGGAGTTCAGGACAGCAGTATTATAAACACAGGGAGTTCAGGACAGCAGTATTAGAAACACAGGGAGTTCAGGACAGCAGTATTAGAAACACAGGGAGTTCAGGACAGCAGTATTAGAAACACAGGGAGTTCAGGACAACAGTATTAGAAACACAGGGAGTTCAGGACAGCAGTATTAGAAACACAGGGAGTTCAGGACAGCAGTATTAGAAACACAGGGAGTTCAGGACAACAGTATTACAATCACAGGGAGTTCAGGACAGCAGTATTAGAAACACAGGGAGTTCAGGACAGCAGTATTAGAAACACAGGGAGTTCAGGACAACAGTATTACAATCACAGGGAGTTCAGGACAGCAGTATTAGAAACACAGGGAGTTCAGGACAGCAGTATCAGAAACACAGGGAGTGCAGGACAGCAGTATTAGAAACACAGGGAGTTCAGGACAGCAGTATTAGAAACACAGGGAGTTCAGGACAGCAGTATTGGAAACACAGGGAGTTCAGGACAGCAGTATCAGAAACACAGGGAGTGCAGGACAGCAGTATTAGAAACACAGGGAGTTCAGGACAGCAGTATTAGAAACACAGGGAGTTCAGGACAGCAGTATTAGAAACACAGGGAGTTCAGGACAACAGTATTAGAAACACAGGGAGTTCAGGACAGCAGTATCAGAAACACAGGGAGTTCAGGACAGCAGTATCAAAAACACAGGGAGTTCAGGACAGCAGTATTAGAAACACAGGGAGTTCAGGACAGCAGTATTAGAAACACAGGGAGTTCAGGACAGCAGTATTAGAAACACAGGGAGTTCAGGACAGCAGTATCAGAAACACAGGGAGTGCAGGACAGCAGTATCAGAAACACAGGGAGTTCAGGACAGCAGTATTAGAAACACAGGGAGTTCAGGACAGCAGTATTAGAAACACAGGGAGTTCAGGACAGCAGTATTAGAAACACAGGGAGTTCAGGACAGCAGTATTAGAAACACAGGGAGTTCAGGACAGCAGTATTAGAAACACAGGGAGTTCAGGACAGCAGTATTAGAAACACAGGGAGTTCAAGACAGCAGTATCAGAAACACAGGGAGTGCAGGACAGCAGTATCAGAAACACAGGGAGTGCAGGACAGCAGTATTAGAAACACAGGGAGTTCAGGACAGCAGTATTAGAAACACAGGGAGTTCAGGACAGCAGTATTATAAACACAGGGAGTTCAGGACAGCAGTATTATAAACACAGGGAGTTCAGGACAGCAGTATTAGAAACACAGGGAGTTCAGGACAGCAGTATCAGAAACACAGGGAGTTCAGGACAGCAGTATTAGAAACACGGAGTTCAGGACAGCAGTATTAGAAACACAGGGAGTTCAGGACAACAGTATTAGAAACACAGGGAGTTCAGGACAGCAGTATTATAAACACAGGGAGTTCAGGACAACAGTATTACAATCACAGGGAGTTCAGGACAGCAGTATTAGAAACACAGGGAGTTCAGGACAGCAGTATTAGAAACACAGGGAGTTCAGGACAGCAGTATTAGAAACACAGGGAGTTCAGGACAGCAGTATTATAAACACAGGGAGTTCAGGACAGCAGTATTAGAAACACAGGGAGTTCAGGACAGCAGTATTATAAACACAGGGAGTTCAGGACAGCAGTATTAGAAACACAGGGAGTTCAGGACAGCAGTATTAGAAACACAGGGAGTTCAGGACAGCAGTATTAGAAACACAGGGAGTTCAGGACAACAGTATTAGAAACACAGGGAGTTCAGGACAGCAGTATTAGAAACACAGGGAGTTCAGGACAGCAGTATTAGAAACACAGGGAGTTCAGGACAACAGTATTACAATCACAGGGAGTTCAGGACAGCAGTATTAGAAACACAGGGAGTTCAGGACAACAGTATTAGAAACACAGGGAGTTCAGGACAGCAGTATTAGAAACACAGGGAGTTCAGGACAACAGTATTACAATCACAGGGAGTTCAGGACAGCAGTATTAGAAACACAGGGAGTTCAGGACAGCAGTATCAGAAACACAGGGAGTGCAGGACAGCAGTATTAGAAACACAGGGAGTTCAGGACAGCAGTATTAGAAACACAGGGAGTTCAGGACAGCAGTGTTAGAAACACAGGGAGTGCAGGAGAGCAGTATTAGAAACACAGGGAGTTCAGGACAGCAGTATCAGAAACACAGGGAGTGCAGGACAGCAGTATTAGAAACACAGGGAGTTCAGGACAGCAGTATTAGAAACACAGGGAGTTCAGGACAGCAGTATTAGAAACACAGGGAGTTCAGGACAGCAGTATCAGAAACACAGGGAGTTCAGGACAGCAGTATCAAAAACACAGGGAGTTCAGGACAGCAGTATTAGAAACACAGGGAGTTCAGGACAGCAGTATTAGAAACACAGGGAGTTCAGGACAGCAGTATCAGAAACACAGGGAGTTCAGGACAGCAGTATCAGAAACACAGGGAGTGCAGGACAGCAGTATCAGAAACACAGGGAGTTCAGGACAGCAGTATTAGAAACACAGGGAGTTCAGGACAGCAGTATTAGAAACACAGGGAGTTCAGGACAGCAGTATTAGAAACACAGGGAGTTCAGGACAGCAGTATTAGAAACACAGGGAGTTCAGGACAGCAGTATTAGAAACACAGGGAGTTCAGGACAGCAGTATTAGAAACACAGGGATTTCAAGACAGCAGTATCAGAAACACAGGGAGTGCAGGACAGCAGTATCAGAAACACAGGGAGTGCAGGACAGCAGTATTAGAAACACAGGGAGTTCAGGACAGCAGTATTAGAAACACAGGGAGTTCAGGACAGCAGTATTAGAAACACAGGGAGTTCAGGACAGCAGTATCAGAAACACAGGGAGTGCAGGACAGCAGTATTAGAAACACAGGGAGTTCAGGACAGCAGTATTAGAAACACAGGGAGTTCAGGACAGCAGTATTAGAAACACAGGGAGTTCAGGACAACAGTATTAGAAACACAGGGAGTTCAGGACAGCAGTATCAGAAACACAGGGAGTTCAGGACAGCAGTATCAGAAACACAGGGAGTTCAGGACAGCAGTATTAGAAACACAGGGAGTTCAGGACAGCAGTATTAGAAACACAGGGAGTTCAGGACAGCAGTATTAGAAACACAGGGAGTTCAGGACAGCAGTGTTAGAAACACAGGGAGTGCAGGAGAGCAGTATTAGAAACACAGGGAGTTCAGGACAGCAGTATTAGAAACACAGGGAGTTCAGGACAGCAGTATTAGAAACACAGGGAGTTCAGGACAGCAGTGTTAGAAACACAGGGAGTGCAGGAGAGCAGTATTAGAAACACAGGGAGTTCAGGACAGCAGTATGAGAAACACAGGGAGTTCAGGACAGCAGTATTAGAAACACAGGGAGTTCAGGACAGCAGTATTAGAAACACAGGGAGTTCAGGACAACAGTATTAGAAACACAGGGAGTTCAGGACAACAGTATTAGAAACACAGGGAGTTCAGGACAGCAGTATGAGAAACACAGGGAGTGCAGGACAGCAGTATTAGAAACACAGGGAGTTCAGGACAGCAGTATCAGAAACACAGGGAGTTCAGGACAGCAGTATCAGAAACACAGGGAGTTCAGGACAGCAGTATTAGAAACACAGGGAGTTCAGGACAGCAGTATCAGAAACACAGGGAGTTCAGGACAGCAGTATTAGAAACACAGGGAGTTCAGGACAGCAGTATTAGAAACACAGGGAGTTCAGGACAGCAGTATTAGAAACACGGGGAGTTCAGTACAGCAGTATTAGAAACACAGGGAGTTCAGGACAGCAGTATTAGAAACACAGGGAGTTCAGGACAGCAGTATTAGAAACACAGGGAGTTCAGGACAGCAGTATTAGAAACACGGGGAGTTCAGGACAGCAGTATGAGAAACACAGGGAGTTCAGGACAGCAGTATTAGAAATACAGGGAGTTCAGGACAGCAGTATTAGAAACACAGGGAGTTCAGGACAGCAGTATTAGAAACACAGGGAGTTCAGGACAGCAGTATTAGAAACACAGGGAGTTCAGGACAGCAGTATTACAATCACAGGGAGTTCAGGACAGCAGTATTAGAAACACAGGGAGTTCAGGACAGCAGTATTAGAAACACAGGGAGTTCAGGACAGCAGTATTAGAAACACAGGGAGTTCAGGACAGCAGTATTAGAAACACAGGGAGTTCAGGACAGCAGTATTAGAAACACAGGGAGTTCAGGACAGCAGTATTAGAAACACGGGGAGTTCAGGACAGCAGTATTAGAAACACAGGGAGTTCAGGACAGCAGTATTAGAAACACAGGGAGTTCAGGACAGCAGTATCAGAAACACAGGGAGTTCAGGACAGCAGTATTAGAAACACAGGGAGTTCAGGACAACAGTATTAGAAACACAGGGAGTTCAGGACAGCAGTATTACAATCACAGGGAGTTCAGGACAGCAGTATTAGAAACACAGGGAGTTCAGGACAACAGTATGAGAAACACAGGGAGTTCAGGACAGCAGCGTTAGAAACACAGGGAGTTCAGGACAGCAGTATTAGAAACACAGGGAGTTCAGGACAGCAGTATTAGAAACACAGGGAGTTCAGGACAGCAGTATTAGAAACACAGGGAGTTCAGGACAGCAGTATTAGAAACACAGGGAGTTCAGGACAGCAGTATTAGAAACACAGGGAGTTCAGGACAGCAGTATTAGAAACACAGGGAGTTCAGGACAGCAGTATTAGAAACACAGGGAGTTCAGGACAGCAGTATCAGAAACACAGGGAGTTCAGGACAGCAGTATTAGAAACACAGGGAGTTCAGGACAACAGTATTAGAAACACAGGGAGTTCAGGACAGCAGTATTAGAAACACAGGGAGTTCAGGACAGCAGTATTAGAAACACAGGGAGTTAAGGACAGCAGTATTACAATCACAGGGAGTTCAGGACAGCAGTATTAGAAACACAGGGAGTTCAGGACAGCAGTATTAGAAACACAGGGAGTGCAGGACAGCAGTATTAGAAATACAGGGAGTTCAGGACAACAGTATTAGAAACACAGGGAGTTCAGGACAGCAGTATTACAATCACAGGGAGTTCAGGACAGCAGTATTAGAAACACAGGGAGTTCAGGACAGCAGTATTAGAAACACAGGGAGTTCAGGACAGCAGTATTACAATCACAGGGAGTTCAGGACAGCAGTATTAGAAACACAGGGAGTTCAGGACAACAGTATTAGAAACACAGGGAGTTCAGGACAGCAGTATTGGAAACACAGGGAGTTCAGGACAGCAGTATTAGAAACATAGGGAGTTCAGGACAGCAGTATTAGAAATAAAGGGAGTGCAGGACAGCAGTATCAGAAACACAGGGAGTTCAGGACAGCAGTATTGGAAACACAGGGAGTTCAGGACAGCAGTATTAGAAACACAGGGAGTTCAGGACAGCAGTATTAGAAACACAGGGAGTTCAGGACAGCAGTATTGGAAACACAGGGAGTTCAGGACAGCAGTATTAGAAACATAGGGAGTTCAGGACAACAGTATGAGAAACACAGGGAGTTCAGGACAGCAGTATTGGAAACACAGGGAGTTCAGGACAGCAGTATTAGAAACATAGGGAGTTCAGGACAGCAGTATTAGAAATAAAGGGAGTGCAGGACAGCAGTATCAGAAACACAGGGAGTTCAGGACAACAGTATTAGAAACACAGGGAGTTCAGGACAGCAGTATTAGAAATAAAGGGAGTGCAGGACAGCAGTATCAGAAACACGGGGAGTTCAGGACAACAGTATTAGAAACACAGGGAGTTCAGGACAGCAATATTAGAAATAAAGGGAGTGCAGGACAGCAGTATCAGAAACACAGGGAGTTCAGGACAACAGTATTAGAAACACAGGGAGTTCAGGACAGCAGTAGTAGAAACACAGGGAGTGCAGGACAGCAGTATTAGAAACACAGGGAGTTCAGGACAGCAGTATCAGAAACACAGGGAGTTCAGGACAGCAGTATTAGAAACACAGGGAGTTCAGGACAACAGTATTAGAAACACAGGGAGTTCAGGACAGCAGTATTAGAAACACAGGGAGTTCAGGACAGCAGTATTAGAAACACAGGGAGTTCAGGACAACAGTATTAGAAATACAGGGAGTTCAGGACAGCAGTATCAGAAACACAGGGAGTTCAGGACAACAGTATTAGAAATAAATGGAGTGCAGGACAGCAGTATTAGAAACACAGGGAGTTCAGGACAGCAGTATTAGAAATAAAGGGAGTGCAGGACAGCAGTATTAGAAACACAGGGAGTTCAGGACAGCAGTATTAGAAACACAGGGAGTTCAGGACAACAGTATTAGAAATACAGGGAGTTCAGGACAACAGTATTAGAAACACAGGGAGTTCAGGACAGCAGTATTACAATCACAGGGAGTTCAGGACAGCAGTATTAGAAACACAGGGAGTTCAGGACAGCAGTATTAGAAACACAGGGAGTTCAGGACAGCAGTATTACAATCACAGGGAGTTCAGGACAGCAGTATTAGAAACACAGGGAGTTCAGGACAACAGTATTAGAAACACAGGGAGTTCAGGACAGCAGTATTGGAAACACAGGGAGTTCAGGACAGCAGTATTAGAAACATAGGGAGTTCAGGACAGCAGTATTAGAAATAAAGGGAGTGCAGGACAGCAGTATCAGAAACACAGGGAGTTCAGGACAGCAGTATTGGAAACACAGGGAGTTCAGGACAGCAGTATTAGAAACACAGGGAGTTCAGGACAGCAGTATTAGAAACACAGGGAGTTCAGGACAGCAGTATTGGAAACACAGGGAGTTCAGGACAGCAGTATTAGAAACATAGGGAGTTCAGGACAACAGTATGAGAAACACAGGGAGTTCAGGACAGCAGTATTGGAAACACAGGGAGTTCAGGACAGCAGTATTAGAAACATAGGGAGTTCAGGACAGCAGTATTAGAAATAAAGGGAGTGCAGGACAGCAGTATCAGAAACACAGGGAGTTCAGGACAACAGTATTAGAAACACAGGGAGTTCAGGACAGCAGTATTAGAAATAAAGGGAGTGCAGGACAGCAGTATCAGAAACACGGGGAGTTCAGGACAACAGTATTAGAAACACAGGGAGTTCAGGACAGCAATATTAGAAATAAAGGGAGTGCAGGACAGCAGTATCAGAAACACAGGGAGTTCAGGACAACAGTATTAGAAACACAGGGAGTTCAGGACAGCAGTAGTAGAAACACAGGGAGTGCAGGACAGCAGTATTAGAAACACAGGGAGTTCAGGACAGCAGTATCAGAAACACAGGGAGTTCAGGACAGCAGTATTAGAAACACAGGGAGTTCAGGACAACAGTATTAGAAACACAGGGAGTTCAGGACAGCAGTATTAGAAACACAGGGAGTTCAGGACAGCAGTATTAGAAACACAGGGAGTTCAGGACAACAGTATTAGAAATACAGGGAGTTCAGGACAGCAGTATCAGAAACACAGGGAGTTCAGGACAACAGTATTAGAAATAAATGGAGTGCAGGACAGCAGTATTAGAAACACAGGGAGTTCAGGACAGCAGTATTAGAAATAAAGGGAGTGCAGGACAGCAGTATTAGAAACACAGGGAGTTCAGGACAGCAGTATTAGAAACACAGGGAGTTCAGGACAGCAGTATTAGAAACACAGGGAGTTCAGGACAGCAGTATTAGAAACACAGGGAGTTCAGGACAACAGTATTAGAAATACAGGGAGTTCAGGACAGCAGTATTAGAAACACAGGGAGTTCAGGACAGCAGTATTAGAAACACAGGGAGTTCAGGACAACAGTATTACAATCACAGGGAGTTCAGGACAGCAGTATTAGAAACACAGGGAGTTCAGGACAACAGTATTAGAAACACAGGGAGTTCAGGACAGCAGTATTAGAAACACAGGGAGTTCAGGACAACAGTATTAGAAACACAGGGAGTTCAGGACAGCAGTATTAGAAACACAGGGAGTTCAGGACAGCAGTATTAGAAATACAGGGAGTTCAGGACAGCAGTATTAGAAACACAGGGAGTTCAGGACAGCAGTATTAGAAACACAGGGAGTTCAGGACAGCAGTATTCGAAACACAGGGAGTTCAGGACAACAGTATTAGAAACACAGGGAGTTCAGGACAGCAGTATTAGAAACAGAGGGAGTTCAGGACAACAGTATTAGAAACACAGGGAGTTCAGGACAGCAGTATTAGAAACACAGGGAGTTCAGGACAACAGTATTAGAAATACAGGGAGTTCAGGACAACAGTATTACAATCACAGGGAGTTCAGGACAGCAGTATTACAATCACAGGGAGTTCAGGACAGCAGTATTAGAAACACAGGGAGTTCAGGACAGCAGTATTAGAAATACAGGGAGTTCAGGACAACAGTATTACAATCACAGGGAGTTCAGGACAGCAGTATTAGAAACACAGGGAGTTCAGGACAACAGTATTAGAAACACAGGGCGTTCAGGACAGCAGTATTACAATCACAGGGAGTTCAGGACAGCAGTATTAGAAACACAGGGAGTTCAGGACAGCAGTATTACAATCACAGTGAATTCAGGACAGCAGTATTACAATCACAGGGAGTTCAGGACAGCAGTATTAGAAACACAGGGAGTTCAGGACAGCAGTATTAGAAATACAGGGAGTTCATGACAACAGTATTACAATCACAGGGAGTTCAGGACAGCAGTATTACAATCACAGGGAGTTCAGGACAGCAGTATTACAATCACAGGGAGTTCAGGACAACAGTATTAGAAATACAGGGAGTTCAGGACAACAGTATTACAATCACAGGGAGTTCAGGACAGCAGTATTACAATCACAGGGAGTTCAGGACAGCAGTATTAGAAACACAGTGAGTTCAGGACAACAGTATTACAATCACAGGGAGTTCAGGACAGCAGTATTAGAAACACAGGGAGTTCAGGACAACAGTATTACAATCACAGTGAGTTCAGGACAGCAGTATTAGAAATACAGGGAGTTCAGGACAACAGTATTAGAAACACAGGGAGTTCAGGACAGCAGTATTAGAAACACAGGGAGTTCAGGACAGCAGTATTAGAAACACAGGGAGTTCAGGACAACAGTATGAGAATCACAGGGAGTTCAGGACAGCAGTATTAGAAACACAGGGAGTTCAGGACAGCAGTATTAGAAACACAGGGAGTTCAGGACAGCAGTATTAGAAACACAGAGAGTTCAGGACAGCAGTATTACAATCACAGGGAGTTCAGGAGAGCAGTATTAGAATCACAGGGAGTTCAGGACAGCAGTATTAGAAACACAGGGAGTTCAGGACAGCAGTATTAGAAACACAGGGAGTTCAGGACAGCAGTATTAGAAACACAGGGAGTTCAGGACAACAGTATTAGAAACACAGGGAGTTCAGGACAACAGTATTAGAAACACAGGGAGTTCAGGACAGCAGTATTAGAAACACAGGGAGTTCAGGACAACAGTATTAGAAACACAGGGAGTTCAGGACAGCAGTATTAGAAATACAGGGAGTTCAGGACAACAGTATTAGAAACACAGGGAGTTCAGGACAGCAGTATTAGAAACACAGGGAGTTCAGGACAACAGTATTAGAAACACAGGGAGTTCAGGACAGCAGTATTAGAAACACAGGGAGTGCAGGACAGCAGTATTAGAAACACAGGGAGTTCAGGACAGCAGTATTAGAAACACAGGGAGTGCAGGACAGCAGTATTAGAAACACAGGGAGTTCAGGACAGCAGTATTAGAAACACAGGGAGTGCAGGACAGCAGTATTAGAAACACAGGGAGTTCAGGACAGCAGTATTAGAAACACAGGGAGTTCAGGACAACAGTATTAGAAACACAGGGAGTTCAGGACAGCAGTATTCGAAACACAGGGAGTGCAGGACAGCAGTATTAGAAACACAGGGAGTTCAGGACAGCAGTATTAGAAACACAGGGAGTTCAGGACAACAGTATTAGAAACACAGGGAGTTCAGGACAGCAGTATTAGAAACACAGGGAGTTCAGGACAGCAGGATTAGAAACACAGGGAGTTCAGGACAGCAGTATTAGAAACACAGGGAGTTCAGGACAGCAGTATTAGAAACACAGGGAGTTCAGGACAACAGTATTAGAAATACAGGGAGTTCAGGACAACAGTATTAGAAACACAGGGAGTTCAGGACAACAGTATTAGAAACACAGGGAGTTCAGGACAGCAGTATTAGAAACACAGGGAGTTCAGGACAGCAGTATTAGAAACACAGGGAGTTCAGGACAGCAGTATTACAATCACAGGGAGTTCAGGACAGCAGTATTACAATCACAGGGAGTTCAGGACAGCAGTATTAGAAACACAGGGAGTGCAGGACAGCAGTATTAGAAACACAGGGAGTGCAGGACAGCAGTATTAGAAACACAGGGAGTTCAGCACAGCAGTATTAGAAACACAGGGAGTTCAGGACAACAGTATTAGAAACACAGGGAGTTCAGGACAGCAGTATTAGAAACACAGGGAGTGCAGGACAGCAGTATTAGAAACACAGGGAGTTCAGGACAGCAGTATTAGAAACACAGGGAGTTCAGGACAACAGTATTGGAAACACAGAGAGTTCAGGACAGCAGTATTAGAAACACAGGGAGTTCAGGACAGCAGTATTAGAAACACAGGGAGTTCAGGACAGCAGTATTCGAAACACAGGGAGTTCAGGACAACAGTATTAGAAACACAGGGAGTTCAGGACAGCAGTATTAGAAACAGAGGGAGTTCAGGACAACAGTATTAGAAACACAGGGAGTTCAGGACAGCAGTATTAGAAACACAGGGAGTTCAGGACAACAGTATTAGAAATACAGGGAGTTCAGGACAACAGTATTACAATCACAGGGAGTTCAGGACAGCAGTATTACAATCACAGGGAGTTCAGGACAGCAGTATTAGAAACACAGGGAGTTCAGGACAGCAGTATTAGAAATACAGGGAGTTCAGGACAACAGTATTACAATCACAGGGAGTTCAGGACAGCAGTATTAGAAACACAGGGAGTTCAGGACAACAGTATTAGAAACACAGGGCGTTCAGGACAGCAGTATTACAATCACAGGGAGTTCAGGACAGCAGTATTAGAAACACAGGGAGTTCAGGACAGCAGTATTACAATCACAGTGAATTCAGGACAGCAGTATTACAATCACAGGGAGTTCAGGACAGCAGTATTAGAAACACAGGGAGTTCAGGACAGCAGTATTAGAAATACAGGGAGTTCATGACAACAGTATTACAATCACAGGGAGTTCAGGACAGCAGTATTACAATCACAGGGAGTTCAGGACAGCAGTATTACAATCACAGGGAGTTCAGGACAACAGTATTAGAAATACAGGGAGTTCAGGACAACAGTATTACAATCACAGGGAGTTCAGGACAGCAGTATTACAATCACAGGGAGTTCAGGACAGCAGTATTAGAAACACAGTGAGTTCAGGACAACAGTATTACAATCACAGGGAGTTCAGGACAGCAGTATTAGAAACACAGGGAGTTCAGGACAACAGTATTACAATCACAGTGAGTTCAGGACAGCAGTATTAGAAATACAGGGAGTTCAGGACAACAGTATTAGAAACACAGGGAGTTCAGGACAGCAGTATTAGAAACACAGGGAGTTCAGGACAGCAGTATTAGAAACACAGGGAGTTCAGGACAACAGTATGAGAATCACAGGGAGTTCAGGACAGCAGTATTAGAAACACAGGGAGTTCAGGACAGCAGTATTAGAAACACAGGGAGTTCAGGACAGCAGTATTAGAAACACAGAGAGTTCAGGACAGCAGTATTACAATCACAGGGAGTTCAGGAGAGCAGTATTAGAATCACAGGGAGTTCAGGACAGCAGTATTAGAAACACAGGGAGTTCAGGACAGCAGTATTAGAAACACAGGGAGTTCAGGACAGCAGTATTAGAAACACAGGGAGTTCAGGACAACAGTATTAGAAACACAGGGAGTTCAGGACAACAGTATTAGAAACACAGGGAGTTCAGGACAGCAGTATTAGAAACACAGGGAGTTCAGGACAACAGTATTAGAAACACAGGGAGTTCAGGACAGCAGTATTAGAAATACAGGGAGTTCAGGACAACAGTATTAGAAACACAGGGAGTTCAGGACAGCAGTATTAGAAACACAGGGAGTTCAGGACAACAGTATTAGAAACACAGGGAGTTCAGGACAGCAGTATTAGAAACACAGGGAGTGCAGGACAGCAGTATTAGAAACACAGGGAGTTCAGGACAGCAGTATTAGAAACACAGGGAGTGCAGGACAGCAGTATTAGAAACACAGGGAGTTCAGGACAGCAGTATTAGAAACACAGGGAGTGCAGGACAGCAGTATTAGAAACACAGGGAGTTCAGGACAGCAGTATTAGAAACACAGGGAGTTCAGGACAACAGTATTAGAAACACAGGGAGTTCAGGACAGCAGTATTCGAAACACAGGGAGTGCAGGACAGCAGTATTAGAAACACAGGGAGTTCAGGACAGCAGTATTAGAAACACAGGGAGTTCAGGACAACAGTATTAGAAACACAGGGAGTTCAGGACAGCAGTATTAGAAACACAGGGAGTTCAGGACAGCAGGATTAGAAACACAGGGAGTTCAGGACAGCAGTATTAGAAACACAGGGAGTTCAGGACAGCAGTATTAGAAACACAGGGAGTTCAGGACAACAGTATTAGAAATACAGGGAGTTCAGGACAACAGTATTAGAAACACAGGGAGTTCAGGACAACAGTATTAGAAACACAGGGAGTTCAGGACAGCAGTATTAGAAACACAGGGAGTTCAGGACAGCAGTATTAGAAACACAGGGAGTTCAGGACAGCAGTATTACAATCACAGGGAGTTCAGGACAGCAGTATTACAATCACAGGGAGTTCAGGACAGCAGTATTAGAAACACAGGGAGTGCAGGACAGCAGTATTAGAAACACAGGGAGTGCAGGACAGCAGTATTAGAAACACAGGGAGTTCAGCACAGCAGTATTAGAAACACAGGGAGTTCAGGACAACAGTATTAGAAACACAGGGAGTTCAGGACAGCAGTATTAGAAACACAGGGAGTGCAGGACAGCAGTATTAGAAACACAGGGAGTTCAGGACAGCAGTATTAGAAACACAGGGAGTTCAGGACAACAGTATTGGAAACACAGAGAGTTCAGGACAGCAGTATTAGAAACACAGGGAGTTCAGGACAGCAGTATTAGAAACACAGGGAGTTCAGGACAGCAGTATTAGAAACACAGGGAGTTCAGGACAGCAGTATTAGAAACACAGGGAGTTCAGGACAGCAGTATTAGAAACACAGGGAGTTCAGGACAGCAGTATTAGAAACACAGGGAGTTCAGGACAGCAGTATTAGAAACACAGGGAGTTCAGGACAGCAGTATTAGAAACACAGGGAGTTCAGGACAACAGTATTAGAAACACAGGGAGTTCAGGACAGCAGTATTAGAAATACAGGGAGTTCAGGACAGCAGTATTAGAAACACAGGGAGTTCAGGACAGCAGTATTAGAAACACAGGGAGTTCAGGACAACAGTATTAGAAACACAGGGAGTTCAGGACAGCAGTATTAGAAACACAGGGAGTTCAGGACAACAGTATTACAATCACAGGGAGTTCAGGACAGCAGTATTAGAAACACAGGGAGTTCAGGACAACAGTATTACAATCACAGGGAGTTCAGGACAGCAGTATTATAAACACAGGGAGTTCAGGACAGCAGTATTAGAAACACAGGGAGTTCAGGACAGCAGTATTACAATCACAGGGAGTTCAGGACAGCAGTATTACAATCACAGGGAGTTCAGGACAGCAGTATTACAATCACAGGGAGTTCAGGACAGCAGTATTAGAAACACAGGGAGTTCAGGACAGCAGTATTACAATCACAGGGAGTTCAGGACAGCAGTATTACAATCACAGGGAGTTCAGGACAGCAGTATTAGAAACACAGGGAGTTCAGGACAGCAGTATTAGAAATACAGGGAGTTCAGGACAACAGTATTACAATCACAGGGAGTTCAGGACAGCAGTATTAGAAACACAGGGAGTTCAGGACAGCAGTATTAGAAACACAGGGAGTTCAGGACAGCAGTATTAGAAACACAGTGAGTTCAGGACAACAGTATTACAATCACAGGGAGTTCAGGACAGCAGTATGAGAAACACAGGGAGTTCAGGACAACAGTATTACAATCACAGGGAGTTCAGGACAGCAGTATTAGAAACACAGGGAGTTCAGGACAGCAGTATTAGAAACACAGGGAGTTCAGGACAGCAGTATTAGAAACACAGTGAGTTCAGGACAACATTATTACAATCACAGGGAGTTCAGGACAGCAGTATTAGAAACACAGGGAGTTCAGGACAGCAGTATTAGAAACACAGGGAGTTCAGGACAGCAGTATTAGAAACACAGGGAGTTCAGGACAACAGTATTACAATCACAGGGAGTTCAGGACAGCAGTATTAGAAACACAGGGAGTTCAGGACAACAGTATTACAATCACAGGGAGTTCAGGACAGCAGTATTAGAAACACAGGGAGTTCAGGACAGCAGTATTAGAAACACAGGGAGTTCAGGACAGCAGTATTAGAAACACAGGGAGTTCAGGACAACAGTATTACAATCACAGGGAGTTCAGGACAGCAGTATTAGAAACACAGGGAGTTTAGGACAACAGTATTACAATCACAGGGAGTTCAGGACAGCAGTATTAGAAACACAGGGAGTTCAGGACAGCAGTATTAGAAACACAGGGAGTTCAGGACAGCAGTATTAGAAACACAGGGAGTTCAGGACAACAGTATTACAATCACAGGGAGTTCAGGACAGCAGTATTAGAAACACAGGGAGTTCAGGACAGCAGTATTAGAAACACAGGGAGTTCAGGACAGCAGTATTAGAAACACAGTGAGTTCAGGACAACAGTATTACAATCACAGGGAGTTCAGGACAGCAGTATTAGAAACACAGGGAGTTCAGGACAGCAGTATTAGAAACACAGGGAGTTCAGGACAGCAGTATTAGAAACACAGGGAGTTCAGGACAACAGTATTACAATCACAGGGAGTTCAGGACAGCAGTATTAGAAACACAGGGAGTTCAGGACAACAGTATTACAATCACAGGGAGTTCAGGACAGCAGTATTAGAAACACAGGGAGTTCAGGACAGCAGTATTAGAAACACAGGGAGTTCAGGACAGCAGTATTAGAAACACAGGGAGTTCAGGACAACAGTATTACAATCACACGGAGTTCAGGACAGCAGTATTAGAAACACAGGGAGTTCAGGACAACAGTATTACAATCACAGGGAGTTCAGGACAGCAGTATTAGAAACACAGGGAGTTCAGGACAGCAGCATTAGAAACACAGGGAGTTCAGGACAGCAGTATTAGAAACACAGGGGGGCTCAGGACAGCAGTATTAGAAACACAGGGAGTTCAGGACAGCAGTATTAGAAACACAGGGAGTTCAGGACAGCAGTATTAGAAACACAGGGAGTTCAGGACAGCAGTATTAGAAACACAGGGAGTTCAGGACAGCAGTATTAGAAACACAGGGAGTTCAGGACAGCAGTATTAGAAACACAGGGAGTTCAGGACAGCAGTATTAGAAACACAGGGGGGCTCAGGACAGCAGTATTAGTAACACAGGGAGTTCAGGACAGCAGTATTAGAAACACAGGGAGTTCAGGACAGCAGTATTAGAAACACAGGGAGTTCAGGACAGCAGTATTAGAAACACAGGGAGTTCAGGACAGCAGTATTAGAAACACAGGGGGGCTCAGGACAGCAGTATTAGAAACACAGGGAGTTCAGGACAGCAGTATTAGAAACACAGGGAGTTCAGGACAGCAGTATTAGAAACACAGGGAGTTCAGGACAGCAGTATTAGAAACACAGGGAGTTCAGGACAGCAGTATTAGAAACACGGAGTTCAGGACAGCAGTATTAGAAACACAGGGAGTTCAGGACAGCAGTATTAGAAACACGGAGTTCAGGACAGCAGTATTAGAAACACAGGGAGTTCAGGACAGCAGTATTACAATCACAGGGAGTTCAGGACAGCAGTATTAGAAATACAGGGAATTCAGGACAACAGTATTACAATCACAGGGAGTTCAGGACAGCAGTATGACAATCACAGGGAGTTCAGGACAGCAGTATTACAATCACAGTGAGTTCAGGACAGCAGTATTAGAAATACAGGGAGTTCAGGACAACAGTATTAGAAACACAGGGAGTTCAGCACAACAGTATTACAATCACAGGGAGTTCAGGACAGCAGTATTACAATCACTGGGAGTTCAGGACAGCAGTATTAGAAACACAGGGAGTTCAGGACAACAGTATTAGAAATACAGGGAGTTCAGGACAGCAGTATTAGAAACACAGGGAGTTCAGGACAGCAGTATTAGAAACACAGGGAGTGCAGGACAGCAGTATTAGAAACACAGGGAGTTCAGGACAGCAGTATTAGAAACACAGGGAGTGCAGGACAGCAGTATTAGAAACACAGGGAGTTCAGGACAGCAGTATTAGAAACACAGGGAGTGCAGGACAGCAGTATTAGAAACACAGGGAGTTCAGGACAGCAGTATTAGAAACACAGGGAGTTCAGGACAACAGTATTAGAAACACAGGGAGTTCAGGACAGCAGTATTAGAAACACAGGGAGTGCAGGACAGCAGTATTAGAAACACAGGGAGTTCAGGACAGCAGTATTAGAAACACAGGGAGTTCAGGACAACAGTATTAGAAACACAGGGAGTTCAGGACAGCAGTATTAGAAACACAGGGAGTTCAGGACAGCAGTATTAGAAACACAGGGAGTTCAGGACAGCAGTATTAGAAACACAGGGAGTTCAGGACAGCAGTATTAGAAACACAGGGAGTTCAGGACAACAGTATTAGAAATACAGGGAGTTCAGGACAACAGTATTAGAAACACAGGGAGTTCAGGACAACAGTATTAGAAACACAGGGAGTTCAGGACAGCAGTATTAGAAACACAGGGAGTTCAGGACAGCAGTATTAGAAACACAGGGAGTTCAGGACAGCAGTATTACAATCACAGGGAGTTCAGGACAGCAGTATTACAATCACAGGGAGTTCAGGACAGCAGTATTAGAAACACAGGGAGTGCAGGACAGCAGTATTAGAAACACAGGGAGTGCAGGACAGCAGTATTAGAAACACAGGGAGTGCAGGACAGCAGTATTAGAAACACAGGGAGTTCAGCACAGCAGTATTAGAAACACAGGGAGTTCAGGACAACAGTATTAGAAACACAGGGAGTTCAGGACAGCAGTATTAGAAACACAGGGAGTGCAGGACAGCAGTATTAGAAACACAGGGAGTTCAGGACAGCAGTATTAGAAACACAGGGAGTTCAGGACAACAGTATTGGAAACACAGAGAGTTCAGGACAGCAGTATTAGAAACACAGGGAGTTCAGGACAGCAGTATTAGAAACACAGGGAGTTCAGGACAGCAGTATTAGAAACACAGGGAGTTCAGGACAGCAGTATTAGAAACACAGGGAGTTCAGGACAACAGTATTAGAAATACAGGGAGTTCAGGACAGCAGTATTAGAAACACAGGGAGTTCAGGACAGCAGTATTAGAAACACAGGGAGTTCAGGACAACAGTATTAGAAACACAGGGAGTTCAGGACAGCAGTATTAGAAACACAGGGAGTTCAGGACAACAGTATTACAATCACAGGGAGTTCAGGACAGCAGTATTAGAAACACAGGGAGTTCAGGACAACAGTATTACAATCACAGGGAGTTCAGGACAGCAGTATTATAAACACAGGGAGTTCAGGACAGCAGTATTAGAAACACAGGGAGTTCAGGACAGCAGTATTACAATCACAGGGAGTTCAGGACAGCAGTATTACAATCACAGGGAGTTCAGGACAGCAGTATTACAATCACAGGGAGTTCAGGACAGCAGTATTAGAAACACAGGGAGTTCAGGACAGCAGTATTACAATCACAGGGAGTTCAGGACAGCAGTATTACAATCACAGGGAGTTCAGGACAGCAGTATTAGAAACACAGGGAGTTCAGGACAGCAGTATTAGAAATACAGGGAGTTCAGGACAACAGTATTACAATCACAGGGAGTTCAGGACAGCAGTATTAGAAACACAGGGAGTTCAGGACAGCAGTATTAGAAACACAGGGAGTTCAGGACAGCAGTATTAGAAACACAGTGAGTTCAGGACAACAGTATTACAATCACAGGGAGTTCAGGACAGCAGTATGAGAAACACAGGGAGTTCAGGACAACAGTATTACAATCACAGGGAGTTCAGGACAGCGGTATTAGAAACACAGGGAGTTCAGGACAGCAGTATTAGAAACACAGGGAGTTCAGGACAGCAGTATTAGAAACACAGTGAGTTCAGGACAACATTATTACAATCACAGGGAGTTCAGGACAGCAGTATTAGAAACACAGGGAGTTCAGGACAGCAGTATTAGAAACACAGGGAGTTCAGGACAGCAGTATTAGAAACACAGGGAGTTCAGGACAACAGTATTACAATCACAGGGAGTTCAGGACAGCAGTATTAGAAACACAGGGAGTTCAGGACAACAGTATTACAATCACAGGGAGTTCAGGACAGCAGTATTAGAAACACAGGGAGTTCAGGACAGCAGTATTAGAAACACAGGGAGTTCAGGACAGCAGTATTAGAAACACAGGGAGTTCAGGACAACAGTATTACAATCACAGGGAGTTCAGGACAGCAGTATTAGAAACACAGGGAGTTTAGGACAACAGTATTACAATCACAGGGAGTTCAGGACAGCAGTATTAGAAACACAGGGAGTTCAGGACAGCAGTATTAGAAACACAGGGAGTTCAGGACAGCAGTATTAGAAACACAGGGAGTTCAGGACAACAGTATTACAATCACAGGGAGTTCAGGACAGCAGTATTAGAAACACAGGGAGTTCAGGACAGCAGTATTAGAAACACAGGGAGTTCAGGACAGCAGTATTAGAAACACAGTGAGTTCAGGACAACAGTATTACAATCACAGGGAGTTCAGGACAGCAGTATTAGAAACACAGGGAGTTCAGGACAGCAGTATTAGAAACACAGGGAGTTCAGGACAGCAGTATTAGAAACACAGGGAGTTCAGGACAACAGTATTACAATCACAGGGAGTTCAGGACAGCAGTATTAGAAACACAGGGAGTTCAGGACAACAGTATTACAATCACAGGGAGTTCAGGACAGCAGTATTAGAAACACAGGGAGTTCAGGACAGCAGTATTAGAAACACAGGGAGTTCAGGACAGCAGTATTAGAAACACAGGGAGTTCAGGACAACAGTATTACAATCACAGGGAGTTCAGGACAGCAGTATTAGAAACACAGGGAGTTCAGGACAACAGTATTACAATCACAGGGAGTTCAGGACAGCAGTATTAGAAACACAGGGAGTTCAGGACAGCAGCATTAGAAACACAGGGAGTTCAGGACAGCAGTATTAGAAACACAGGGGGGCTCAGGACAGCAGTATTAGAAACACAGGGAGTTCAGGACAGCAGTATTAGAAACACAGTGAGTTCAGGACAGCAGTATTAGAAACACAGGGAGTTCAGGACAGCAGTATTAGAAACACAGGGAGTTCAGGACAGCAGTATTAGAAACACAGGGAGTTCAGGACAGCAGTATTAGAAACACAGGGAGTTCAGGACAGCAGTATTAGAAACACAGGGGGGCTCAGGACAGCAGTATTAGTAACACAGGGAGTTCTAGACAGCAGTATTAGAAACACAGGGAGTTCAGGACAGCAGTATTAGAAACACAGGGAGTTCAGGACAGCAGTATTAGAAACACAGGGAGTTCAGGACAGCAGTATTAGAAACACAGGGGGGCTCAGGACAGCAGTATTAGAAACACAGGGAGTTCAGGACAGCAGTATTAGAAACACAGGGAGTTCAGGACAGCAGTATTAGAAACACAGGGAGTTCAGGACAGCAGTATTAGAAACACAGGGAGTTCAGGACAGCAGTATTAGAAACACGGAGTTCAGGACAGCAGTATTAGAAACACAGGGAGTTCAGGACAGCAGTATTAGAAACACGGAGTTCAGGACAGCAGTATTAGAAACACAGGGAGTTCAGGACAGCAGTATTACAATCACAGGGAGTTCAGGACAGCAGTATTAGAAATACAGGGAATTCAGGACAACAGTATTACAATCACAGGGAGTTCAGGACAGCAGTATGACAATCACAGGGAGTTCAGGACAGCAGTATTACAATCACAGTGAGTTCAGGACAGCAGTATTAGAAATACAGGGAGTTCAGGACAACAGTATTAGAAACACAGGGAGTTCAGCACAACAGTATTACAATCACAGGGAGTTCAGGACAGCAGTATTACAATCACTGGGAGTTCAGGACAGCAGTATTAGAAACACAGGGAGTTCAGGACAACAGTATTAGAAATACAGGGAGTTCAGGACAGCAGTATTACAATCACAGGGAGTTCAGGACAGCAGTATGAGAAACACAGGGAGTTCAGGACAACAGTATTACAATCACAGGGAGTTCAGGACAGCAGTATTACAATCACAGGGAGTTCAGGACAGCAGTATTACAATCACAGTGAGTTCAGGACAGCAGTATTAGAAACACAGGGAGTTCAGGACAGCAGTATTAGAAATACAGGGAGTTCAGGACAGCAGTGTTAGAAACACAGGGAGTTCAGGACAACAGTATTAGAAACACAGTGAGTTCAGGACAACAGTATTACAATCACAGTGAGTTCAGGACAGCAGTATTAGAAACACAGTGAGTTCAGGACAACAGTATTACAATCACAGTGAGTTCAGGACAGCAGTATTAGAAACACAGTGAGTTCAGGACAACAGTATTACAATCACAGGGAGTTCAGGACAACAGTATTACAATCACAGGGAGTTCAGGACAGCAGTATTAGAAACACAGGGAGTTCAGGACAACAGTATTACAATCACAGGGAGTTCAGGACAGCAGTATTAGAAACACAGGGAGTTCAGGACAACAGTATTACAATCACAGGGAGTTCAGGACAGCAGTATTAGAAACACAGGGAGTTCAGGACAGCAGTATTAGAAACACAGGGAGTTCAGGACAGCAGTATTAGAAACACAGGGGGGCTCAGGACAGCAGTATTAGAAACACAGGGAGTTCAGGACAACAGTATTACAATCACAGGGAGTTCAGGACAGCAGTATTAGAAACACAGGGAGTTCAGGACAACAGTATTACAATCACAGGGAGTTCAGGACAGCAGTATTAGAAACACAGGGAGTTCAGGACAGCAGTATTAGAAACACAGGGAGTTCAGGACAGCAGTATTAGAAACACAGGGGGGCTCAGGACAGCAGTATTAGAAACACAGGGAGTGCAGGACAGCAGTATTAGAAACACGGAGTTCAGGACAGCAGTATTAGAAACACAGGGTGTTCAGGACAGCAGTATTAGAAACACGGAGTTCAGGACAGCAGTATTAGAAACACAGGGAGTTCAGGACAGCAGTATTAGAAACATGGGGAGTTCAGGACAGCAGTATTAGAAACACAGGGAGTTCAGGACAGCAGTATTAGAAACATGGGGAGTTCAGGACAGCAGTATTAGAAACACAGGGAGTTCAGGACAACAGTATTACAATCACAGGGAGTTCAGGACAGCAGTATTAGAAACACAGGGAGTTCAGGACAGCAGCATTAGAAACACAGGGAGTTCAGGACAGCAGTATTAGAAACACAGGGGGGCTCAGGACAGCAGTATTAGAAACACAGGGAGTTCAGGACAGCAGTATTAGAAACACAGTGAGTTCAGGACAGCAGTATTAGAAACACAGGGAGTTCAGGACAGCAGTATTAGAAACACAGGGAGTTCAGGACAGCAGTATTAGAAACACAGGGAGTTCAGGACAGCAGTATTAGAAACACAGGGAGTTCAGGACAGCAGTATTAGAAACACAGGGGGGCTCAGGACAGCAGTATTAGTAACACAGGGAGTTCTAGACAGCAGTATTAGAAACACAGGGAGTTCAGGACAGCAGTATTAGAAACACAGGGAGTTCAGGACAGCAGTATTAGAAACACAGGGAGTTCAGGACAGCAGTATTAGAAACACAGGGGGGCTCAGGACAGCAGTAT
Organism: Heptranchias perlo; assembly: GCF_035084215.1. Lineage (NCBI taxonomy): Eukaryota > Metazoa > Chordata > Chondrichthyes > Hexanchiformes > Hexanchidae > Heptranchias > Heptranchias perlo. The sequence goes on from NW_027139476.1 coordinate 60,789, forward strand.
TAGAAACACAGGGAGTTCAGGACAGCAGTATTAGAAACACAGGGAGTTCAGGACAGCAGTATTAGAAACACAGGGAGTTCAGGACAGCAGTATTAGAAACACAGGGAGTTCAGGACAGCAGTATTAGAAACACGGAGTTCAGGACAGCAGTATTAGAAACACAGGGAGTTCAGGACAGCAGTATTAGAAACACGGAGTTCAGGACAGCAGTATTAGAAACACAGGGAGTTCAGGACAGCAGTATTACAATCACAGGGAGTTCAGGACAGCAGTATTAGAAATACAGGGAATTCAGGACAACAGTATTACAATCACAGGGAGTTCAGGACAGCAGTATGACAATCACAGGGAGTTCAGGACAGCAGTATTACAATCACAGTGAGTTCAGGACAGCAGTATTAGAAATACAGGGAGTTCAGGACAACAGTATTAGAAACACAGGGAGTTCAGCACAACAGTATTACAATCACAGGGAGTTCAGGACAGCAGTATTACAATCACTGGGAGTTCAGGACAGCAGTATTAGAAACACAGGGAGTTCAGGACAACAGTATTAGAAATACAGGGAGTTCAGGACAGCAGTATTACAATCACAGGGAGTTCAGGACAGCAGTATGAGAAACACAGGGAGTTCAGGACAACAGTATTACAATCACAGGGAGTTCAGGACAGCAGTATTACAATCACAGGGAGTTCAGGACAGCAGTATTACAATCACAGTGAGTTCAGGACAGCAGTATTAGAAACACAGGGAGTTCAGGACAGCAGTATTAGAAATACAGGGAGTTCAGGACAGCAGTGTTAGAAACACAGGGAGTTCAGGACAACAGTATTAGAAACACAGTGAGTTCAGGACAACAGTATTACAATCACAGTGAGTTCAGGACAGCAGTATTAGAAACACAGTGAGTTCAGGACAACAGTATTACAATCACAGTGAGTTCAGGACAGCAGTATTAGAAACACAGTGAGTTCAGGACAACAGTATTACAATCACAGGGAGTTCAGGACAACAGTATTACAATCACAGGGAGTTCAGGACAGCAGTATTAGAAACACAGGGAGTTCAGGACAACAGTATTACAATCACAGGGAGTTCAGGACAGCAGTATTAGAAACACAGGGAGTTCAGGACAACAGTATTACAATCACAGGGAGTTCAGGACAGCAGTATTAGAAACACAGGGAGTTCAGGACAGCAGTATTAGAAACACAGGGAGTTCAGGACAGCAGTATTAGAAACACAGGGGGGCTCAGGACAGCAGTATTAGAAACACAGGGAGTTCAGGACAACAGTATTACAATCACAGGGAGTTCAGGACAGCAGTATTAGAAACACAGGGAGTTCAGGACAACAGTATTACAATCACAGGGAGTTCAGGACAGCAGTATTAGAAACACAGGGAGTTCAGGACAGCAGTATTAGAAACACAGGGAGTTCAGGACAGCAGTATTAGAAACACAGGGGGGCTCAGGACAGCAGTATTAGAAACACAGGGAGTGCAGGACAGCAGTATTAGAAACACGGAGTTCAGGACAGCAGTATTAGAAACACAGGGTGTTCAGGACAGCAGTATTAGAAACACGGAGTTCAGGACAGCAGTATTAGAAACACAGGGAGTTCAGGACAGCAGTATTAGAAACATGGGGAGTTCAGGACAGCAGTATTAGAAACACAGGGAGTTCAGGACAGCAGTATTAGAAACATGGGGAGTTCAGGACAGCAGTATTAGAAACACGGAGTTCAGGACAGCAGTATTAGAAACATGGGGAGTTCAGGACAGCAGCATTAGAAACACGGGGAGTTCAGGACAGCAGTATTAGAAACACGGGGAGTTCAGGACAGCAGTATTAGAAACACAGGGAGTTCAGGACAGCAGTATTAGAAACACAGGGAGTTCAGGACAGCAGTATTAGAAACACAGGGAGTTCAGGACAACAGTATTAGAAACACAGGGAGTTCAGGACAGCAGTATTAGAAACACAGGGAGTTCAGGACAGCAGTATGAGAAACACAGGGAGTTCAGGACAGCAGTATGAGAAACACAGGGAGTTCAGGACAGCAGTATTAGAAACACAGGGAGTTCAGGACAGCAGTATTAGAAACACAGGGAGTTCAGGACAGCAGTATTAGAAACACAGGGAGTTCAGGACAGCAGTATTAGAAACACAGGGAGTTCAGGACAGCAGTATTAGAAACACAGGGAGTTCAGGACAGCAGTATTAGAAACACAGGGAGTTCAGGACAGCAGTATTAGAAACACATGGAGTTCAGGACAGCAGTGTGAGAAACACAGGGAGTTCAGGACAGCAGTATTAGAAACACGGAGTTCAGGACAGCAGTATTAGAAACACAGGGAGTTCAGGACAGCAGTATTAGAAATACAGGGAGTTCAGGACAGCAGTATTAGAAACACAGGGAGTTCAGGACAGCAGTATTAGAAATACAGGGAGTTCAGGACAGCAGTATTAGAAACACAGGGAGTTCAGGACAGCAGTATTAGAAACACAGGGAGTTCAGGACAGCAGTATTACAATCACAGGGAGTTCAGGACAGCAGTATTAGAATCACAGGGAGTTCAGGACAGCACTATTAGAAACACGGGGAGTTCAGGACAGCAGTATTAGAAACACAGGGAGTTCAGGACAGCAGTATTAGAAACACAGGGAGTTCAGGACAGCAGTATTAGAAACACAGGGAGTTCAGGACAACAGTATGAGAATCACAGGGAGTTCAGGACAGCAGTATTAGAAACACAGGGAGTTCAGGACAGCAGTATTAGAAACACAGGGAGTTCAGGACAGCAGTATTAGAAACACAGGGAGTTCAGGACAGCAGTATTACAATCACAGGGAGTTCAGGAGAGCAGTATTAGAATCACAGGGAGTTCAGGACAGCAGTATTAGAAACACAGGGAGTTCAGGACAGCAGTATTAGAAACACAGGGAGTTCAGGACAGCAGTATTAGAAACACAGGGAGTTCAGGACAACAGTATTAGAAACACAGGGAGTTCAGGACAGCAGTATTAGAAACACAGGGAGTTCAGGACAACAGTATTAGAATCACAGGGAGTTCAGGACAGCAGTATTGGAAACACAGGGAGTTCAGGACAGCAGTATTAGAAACACAGGGAGTTCAGGACAGCAGTATTAGAAACACAGGGAGTTCAGGACAGCAGTATTAGAAACACAGGGAGTTCAGGACAGCAGTATTAGAAACACAGGGAGTTCAGGACAGCAGTATTAGAAACACAGGGAGTTCAGGACAGCAGTATTAGAAACACAGGGAGTTCAGGACAGCAGTATCAGAAACACAGGGAGTTCAGGACAGCAGTATCAGAAACACAGGGAGTTCAGGACAGCAGTATTAGAAACACAGGGAGTTCAGGACAGCAGTATTAGAAACACAGGGAGTTCAGGACAGCAGTATTAGAAACACAAGGAGTGCAGGACAGCAGTATTAGAAACACAGGGAGTGCAGGACAGCAGTATTAGAAACACAGGGAGTTCAGGACAGCAGTATTAGAAACACAGGGAGTTCAGGACAGCAGTATTAGAAATACAGGGAGTTCAGGACAGCAGTATTAGAAACACAGGGAGTTCAGGACAGCAGTATTAGAAACACAGGGAGTTCAGGACAGCAGTATTAGAAACACAGGGAGTTCAGGACAGCAGTATTAGAAACACAGGGAGTTCAGGACAGCAGTATCAGAAACACAGGGAGTTCAGGACAGCAGTATTAGAAACACGGAGAGTTCAGGACAGCAGTATTAGAAACACAGGGAGTTCAGGACAGCAGTGTTAGAAACACGGGGAGTTCAGGACAGCAGTATTAGAAACACAGGGAGTTCAGGACAGCAGTATTAGAAACACGGGGAGTTCAGGACAGCAGTATTAGAAACACAGGGAGTTCAGGACAGCAGTATTATAATCACAGGGAGTTCAGGACAGCAGTATTAGAAACACAGGGAGTTCAGGACAGCAGTATTAGAAACACAGGGAGTTCAGGACAGCAGTATTAGAAACACGGAGTTCAGGACAGCAGTATTAGAAACACAAGGAGTTCAGGACAGCAGTATTACAATCACAGGGAGTTCAGGACAGCAGTATTAGAAATACAGGGAGTTCAGGACAGCAGTATTAGAAATACAGGGAGTTCAGGACAGCAGTATTAGAAACACAGGGAGTTCAGGACAGCAGTATTAGAAATACAGGGAGTTCAGGACAGCAGTATTAGAAACACAGGGAGTTCAGGACAGCAGTATTAGAAACACAGGGAGTTCAGGACAGCAGTATTACAATCACAGGGAGTTCAGGACAGCAGTATTAGAATCACAGGGAGTTCAGGACAGCAGTATTAGAAACACGGGGAGTTCAGGACAGCAGTATTAGAAACACAGGGATTTCAGGACAGCAGTATTAGAAACACAGGGAGTTCAGGACAGCAGTATTAGAAACACAGGGAGTTCAGGACAACAGTATGAGAATCACAGGGAGTTCAGGACAGCAGTATTAGAAACACAGGGAGTTCAGGACAGCAGTATTAGAAACACAGGGAGTTCAGGACAGCAGTATTAGTAACACAGGGAGTTCAGGACAGCAGTATTACAATCACAGGGAGTTCAGGAGAGCAGTATTAGAATCACAGGGAGTTCAGGACAGCAGTATTAGAAACACAGGGAGTTCAGGACAGCAGTATTAGAAACACAGGGAGTTCAGGACAGCAGTATTAGAAACACAGGGAGTTCAGGACAACAGTATTAGAAACACAGGGAGTTCAGGACAGCAGTATTAGAAACACAGGGAGTTCAGGACAACAGTATTAGAATCACAGGGAGTTCAGGACAGCAGTATTGGAAACACAGGGAGTTCAGGACAGCAGTATTAGAAACACAGGGAGTTCAGGACAGCAGTATTAGAAACACAGGGAGTTCAGGACAGCAGTATTAGAAACACAGGGAGTTCAGGACAGCAGTATTAGAAACACAGGGAGTTCAGGACAGCAGTATTAGAAACACAGGGAGTTCAGGACAGCAGTATTAGAAACACAGGGAGTTCAGGACAGCAGTATTAGAAACACAGGGAGTTCAGGACAGCAGTATTAGAAATACAGGGAGTTCAGGACAGCAGTATTAGAAATATAGAGATTTCAGGACAGCAGTATTAGAAACACAGGGAGTTCAGGACAGCAGTATTAGAAACACAGGGAGTTCAGGACAGCAGTATTAGAAACACAGGGAGTTCAGGACAGCAGTATTAGAAACACAGGGAGTTCAGGACAGCAGTATCAGAAACACAGGGAGTTCAGGACAGCAGTATTAGAAACACAGGGAGTTCAGGACAGCAGTATTAGAAACACAGGGAGTTCAGGACAGCAGTATTAGAAACACAGGGAGTGCAGGACAGCAGTATTAGAAACACAGGGAGTGCAGGACAGCAGTATTAGAAACACAGGGAGTTCAGGACAGCAGTATTAGAAACACAGGGAGTTCAGGACAGCAGTATTAGAAACACAGGGAGTTCAGGACAGCAGTATTAGAAATACAGGGAGTTCAGGACAGCAGTATTAGAAACACAGGGAGTTCAGGACAGCAGTATTAGAAACACAGGGAGTTCAGGACAGCAGTATTAGAAACACAGGGAGTTCAGGACAGCAGTATTAGAAACACAGGGAGTTCAGGACAGCAGTATCAGAAACACAGGGAGTTCAGGACAGCAGTATTAGAAACACGGGGAGTTCAGGACAGCAGTATTAGAAACACAGGGAGTTCAGGACAGCAGTGTTAGAAACACGGGGAGTTCAGGACAGCAGTATTAGAAACACAGGGAGTTCAGGACAGCAGTATTAGAAACACGGGGAGTTCAGGACAGCAGTATTAGAAACACGGGGAGTTCAGGACAGCAGTATTAGAAACACGGGGAGTTCAGGACAGCAGTATTAGAAACACAGGGAGTTCAGGACAGCAGTATTAGAAACACGGGGAGTTCAGGACAGCAGTATTAGAAACACAGGGAGTTCAGGAGAGCAGTATTAGAAACACAGGGAGTTCAGGACAACAGTATTAGAAACACAGGGAGTTCAGGACAACAGTATTACAATCACAGGGAGTTCAGGACAGCAGTATTAGAAACACAGGGAGTTCAGGACAACAGTATTACAATCACAGGGAGTTCAGGACAGCAGTATTAGAAACACAGGGAGTTCAGGACAACAGTATTAGAAACACAGGGAGTGCAGGACAGCAGTATTAGAAACACAGGGAGTTCAGGACAGCAGTATTAGAAACACAGGGAGTTCAGGACAACAGTATTAGAAACACAGGGAGTTCAGGACAGCAGTATTAGAAACACAGGGAGTGCAGGACAGCAGTATTAGAAACACAGGGAGTTCAGGACAGCAGTATTAGAAACACAGGGAGTTCAGGACAACAGTATTAGAAACACAGGGAGTTCAGGACAGCAGTATTAGAAACACAGGGAGTTCAGGACAACAGTATTAGAAATACAGGGAGTTCAGGACAACAGTATTAGAAACACAGGGAGTTCAGGACAACAGTATTAGAAACACAGGGAGTTCAGGACAGCAGTATTAGAAACACAGGGAGTTCAGGACAGCAGTATTAGAAACACAGGGAGTTCAGGACAGCAGTATTAGAAACACAGGGAGTTCAGGACAGCAGTATTACAATCACAGGGAGTTCAGGACAGCAGTATTAGAAACACAGGGAGTGCAGGACAGCAGTATTAGAAACACAGGGAGTGCAGGACAGCAGTATTAGAAACACAGGGAGTTCAGGACAGCAGTATTAGCAACACAGGGAGTTCAGGACAACAGTATTAGAAACACAGGGAGTTCAGGACAGCAGTATTAGAAACACAGGGAGTGCAGGACAGCAGTATTAGAAACACAGGGAGTTCAGGACAGCAGTATTAGAAACACAGGGAGTTCAGGACAACAGTATTAGAAACACAGGGAGTTCAGGACAGCAGTATTAGAAACACAGGGAGTTCAGGACAGCAGTATTAGAAACACAGGGAGTTCAGGACAGCAGTATTAGAAACACAGGGAGTTCAGGACAACAGTATTAGAAACACAGGGAGTTCAGGACAGCAGTATTAGAAACACAGGGAGTTCAGGACAGCAGTATTAGAAACACAGGGAGTTCAGGACAGCAGTATTACAATCACAGGGAGTTCAGGACAGCAGTATTAGAAATACAGGGAGTTCAGGACAGCAGTATTAGAAACACAGGGAGTTCAGGACAGCAGTATTAGAAACACAGGGAGTTCAGGACAGCAGTATTAGAAATACAGGGAGTTCAGGACAGCAGTATTAGAAACACAGGGAGTTCAGGACAGCAGTATTAGAAACACAGGGAGTTCAGGACAACAGTATTAGAAACACAGGGAGTTCAGGACAGCAGTATTAGAAACACAGGGAGTTCAGGACAACAGTATTACAATCACAGGGAGTTCAGGACAGCAGTATTAGAAACACAGGGAGTTCAGGACAACAGTATTACAATCACAGGGAGTTCAGGACAGCAGTATTAGAAACACAGGGAGTTCAGGACAGCAGTATTAGAAACACAGGGAGTTCAGGACAGCAGTATTAGAAACACAGGGAGTTCAGGACAACAGTATTACAATCACAGGGAGTTCAGGACAGCAGTATTACAATCACAGGGAGTTCAGGACAGCAGTATTAGAAACACAGGGAGTTCAGGACAGCAGTATTACAATCACAGGGAGTTCAGGACAGCAGTATTACAATCACAGGGAGTTCAGGACAGCAGTATTAGAAACACAGGGAGTTCAGGACAGCAGTATTAGAAATACAGGGAGTTCAGGACAACAGTATTACAATCACAGGGAGTTCAGGACAGCAGTATTAGAAACACAGGGAGTTAAGGACAGCAGTATTAGAAACACAGGGAGTTCAGGACAGCAGTATTAGAAACACAGTGAGTTCAGGACAACAGTATTACAATCACAGGGAGTTCAGGACAGCAGTATGAGAAACACAGGGAGTTCAGGACAACAGTATTACAATCACAGGGAGTTCAGGACAGCAGTATTAGAAACACAGGGAGTTCAGGACAGCAGTATTGGAAACACAGGGAGTTCAGGACAGCAGTATTAGAAACACAGTGAGTTCAGGACAACAGTATTACAATCACAGGGAGTTCAGGACAGCAGTATTAGAAACACAGGGAGTTCAGGACAGCAGTATTAGAAACACAGGGAGTTCAGGACAGCAGTATTAGAAACACAGGGAGTTCAGGACAACAGTATTACAATCACAGGGAGTTCAGGACAGCAGTATTAGAAACACAGGGAGTTCAGGACAACAGTATTACAATCACAGGGAGTTCAGGACAGCAGTATTAGAAACACAGGGAGTTCAGGACAGCAGTATTAGAAACACAGGGAGTTCAGGACAGCAGTATTAGAAACACAGGGAGTTCAGGACAACAGTATTACAATCACAGGGAGTTCAGGACAGCAGTATTAGAAACACAGGGAGTTTAGGACAACAGTATTACAATCACAGGGAGTTCAGGACAGCAGTATTAGAAACACAGGGAGTTCGGGACAGCAGTATTAGAAACACAGGGAGTTCAGGACAGCAGTATTAGAAACACAGGGAGTTCAGGACAACAGTATTACAATCACAGGGAGTTCAGGACAGCAGTATTAGAAACACAGGGAGTTCAGGACAGCAGTATTAGAAACACAGGGAGTTCAGGACAGCAGTATTAGAAACACAGTGAGTTCAGGACAACAGTATTACAATCACAGGGAGTTCAGGACAGGAGTATTAGAAACACAGGGAGTTCAGGACAGCAGTATTAGAAACACAGGGGGTTCAGGACATCAGTACTAGAAACACAGGGAGTTCAGGACAACAGTATTACAATCACAGGGAGTTCAGGACAGCAGTATTAGAAACACAGGGAGTTCAGGACAACAGTATTACAATCACAGGGAGTTCAGGACAGCAGTATTAGAAACACAGGGAGTTCAGGACAGCAGTATTAGAAACACAGGGAGTTCAGGACAGCAGTATTAGAAACACAGGGAGTTCAGGACAACAGTATTACAATCACAGGGAGTTCAGGACAGCAGTATTAGAAACACAGGGAGTTCAGGACAACAGTATTACAATCACAGGGAGTTCAGGACAGCAGTATTAGAAACACAGGGAGTTCAGGACAGCAGTATTAGAAACACAGGGAGTTCAGGACAGCAGTATTAGAAACACAGGGGGGCTCAGGACAGCAGTATTAGAAACACAGGGAGTTCAGGACAGCAGTATTAGAAACACAGGGAGTTCAGGACAGCAGTATTAGAAACACAGGGAGTTCAGGACAGCAGTATTAGAAACACAGGGAGATCAGGACAGCAGTATTAGAAACACAGGGAGTTCAGGACAGCAGTATTAGAAACACAGGGGGGCTCAGGACAGCAGTATTAGAAACACAGGGAGTTCAGGACAGCAGTATTAGAAACACAGGGAGTTCAGGACAGCAGTATTAGAAACACAGGGAGTTCAGGACAGCAGTATTAGAAACACAGGGGGGCTCAGGACAGCAGTATTAGAAACACAGCGAGTTCAGGACAGCAGTATTAGAAACACAGGGAGTTCAGGACAGCAGTATTAGAAACACAGGGAGTTCAGGACAGCAGTATTAGAAACACAGGGAGTTCAGGACAGCAGTATTAGAAACACAGGGAGTTCAGGACAGCAGTATTAGAAACACAGGGAGTTCAGGACAACAGTATTACAATCACAGGGAGTTAAGGTCAGCAGTATTAGAAACACAGGGAGTTCAGGACAACAGTACTACAATCACAGGGAGTTCAGGACAGCAGTATTAGAAACACAGGGAGTTCAGGACAGCAGTATTAGAAACACAGGGAGTTCAGGACAACAGTATTACAATCACAGGGAGTTCAGGACAGCAGTATTAGAAACACAGGGAGTTCAGGACAACAGTATTACAATCACAGGGAGTTCAGGACAGCAGTATTAGAAACACAGGGAGTTCAGGACAGCAGTATTAGAAACACAGGGAGTTCAGGACAGCAGTATTAGAAACACAGGGGGGCTCAGGACAGCAGTATTAGAAACACAGGGAGTGCAGGACAGCAGTATTAGAAACACGGATTTCAGGACAGCAGTATTAGAAACACAGGGTGTTCAGGACAGCAGTATTAGAAACACGGAGTTCAGGACAGCAGTATTAGAAACACAGGGAGTTCAGGACAGCAGTATTAGAAACACAGGGAGTTCAGGACAACAGTATTAGAAACATGGGGAGTTCAGGACAGCAGTATTAGAAACACGGAGTTCAGGACAGCAGTATTAGAAACATGGGGAGTTCAGGACAGCAGTATTAGAAACACGGAGTTCAGGACAGCAGTATTAGAAACATGGGGAGTTCAGGACAGCAGTATTAGAAACACGGGGAGTTCAGGACAGCAGTATTATAAACACGGGGAGTTCAGGACAGCAGTATTAGAAACACAGGGAGTTCAGGACAGCAGTATTAGAAACACAGGGAGTTCAGGACAGCAGTATTAGAAACACAGGGAGTTCAGGACAGCAGTATTAGAAACACAGGGGGGCTCAGGACAGCAGTATTAGAAACACAGGGAGTGCAGGACAGCAGTATTAGAAACACGGAGTTCAGGACAGCAGTATTAGAAACACAGGGTGTTCAGGACAGCAGTATTAGAAACACAGGGAGTTCAGGACAGCAGTATTAGAAACACAGGGAGTTCAGGACAGCAGTATTAGAAACACAGGGAGTTCAGGACAACAGTATTAGAAACATGGGGAGTTCAGGACAGCAGTATTAGAAACACGGAGTTCAGGACAGCAGTATTAGAAACACGGAGTTCAGGACAGCAGTATTAGAAACACAGGGAGTTCAGGACAGCAGTATTAGAAACATGGGGAGTTCAGGACAGCAGTATTAGAAACACGGGGAGTTCAGGACAGCAGTATTATAAACACGGGGAGTTCAGGACAGCAGTATTAGAAACACAGGGAGTTCAGGACAGCAGTATTAGAAACACAGGGAGTTCAGGACAGCAGTATTAGAAACACAGGGAGTTCAGGACAGCAGTATTAGAAACACAGGGAGTTCAGGACAGCAGTATGAGAAACACAGGGAGTTCAGGACAGCAGTATTAGAAACACGGAGTTCAGGACAGCAGTATTAGAAACACAGGGAGTTCAGGACAGCAGTATTACAATCACAGGGAGTTCAGGACAGCAGTATTAGAAACACAGGGAGTTCAGGACAGCAGTATTAGAAACACAGGGAGTTCAGGACAGCAGTATTAGAAACACGGAGTTCAGGACAGCAGTATTAGAAACACAGGGAGTTCAGGACAGCAGTATTACAATCACAGGGAGTTCAGGACAGCAGTATTAGAAACACAGGGAGTTCAGGACAGCAGTATTAGAAACACAGGGAGTTCAGAACAGCAGTATTAGAAACACAGGGAGTTCAGGACAGCAGTATTCGAAATACAGGGAGTTCAGGACAGCAGTATTAGAAACACAGGGAGTTCAGGACAGCAGTATTAGAAACACAGGGAGTTCAGGACAGCAGTATTACAATCACAGGGAGTTCAGGACAGCAGTATTAGAATCACAGGGAGTTCAGGACAGCAGTATTAGAAACACGGGGAGTTCAGGACAGCAGTATTAGAAACACAGGGAGTTCAGGACAGCAGTATTAGAAACACAGGGAGTTCAGGACAGCAGTATTAGAAACACAGGGAGTTCAGGACAGCAGTATTAAAAACACAGGGAGTTCAGGACAACAGTATGAGAATCACAGGGAGTTCAGGACAGCAGTATTAGAAACACAGGGAGTTCAGGACAGCAGTATTAGAAACACAGGGAGTTCAGGACAACAGTATGAGAATCACAGGGAGTTCAGGACAGCAGTATTAGAAACACAGGGAGTTCAGGACAGCAGTATTAGAAACACAGGGAGTTCAGGACAGCAGTATTAGAAACACAGGGAGTTCACGACAGCAGTATTACAATCACAGGGAGTTCAGGAGAGCAGTATTAGAATCACAGGGAGTTCAGGACAGCAGTATTAGAAACACAGGGAGTTCAGGACAGCAGTATTCGAAACACAGGGAGTTCAGGACAGCAGTATTAGAAACACAGGGAGTTCAGGACAACAGTATTAGAAACACAGGGAGTTCAGGACAGCAGTATTAGAAACACAGGGAGTTCAGGACAACAGTATTAGAATCACAGGGAGTTCAGGACAGCAGTATTGGAAACACAGGGAGTTCAGGACAGCAGTATTAGAAACACAGGGAGTTCAGGACAGCAGTATTAGAAACACAGGGAGTTCAGGACAGCAGTATTAGAAACACAGGGAGTTCAGGACAGCAGTATCAGAAACACAGGGAGTTCAGGACAGCAGTATTAGAAACACAGGGAGTTCAGGACAGCAGTATCAGAAACACAGGGAGTTCAGGACAGCAGTATTAGAAACACAGGGAGTTCAGGACAGCAGTATTAGAAACACAGGGAGTTCAGGACAGCAGTATTAGAAACACAGGGAGTTCAGGACAGCAGTATTAGAAACACAGGGAGTTCAGGACAGCAGTATCAGAAACACAGGGAGTTCAGGACAGCAGTATTAGAAACACAGGGAGTTCAGGACAGCAGTATTAGAAACACAGGGAGTTCAGGACAGCAGTATTAGAAACACAGGGAGTGCAGGACAGCAGTATTAGAAACACAGGGAGTGCAGGACAGCAGTATTAGAAACACAGGGAGTTCAGGACAGCAGTATTAGAAACACAGGGAGTTCAGGACAGCAGTATTAGAAACACAGGGAGTTCAGGACAGCAGTATTAGAAATACAGGGAGTTCAGGACAGCAGTATTAGAAAAACAGGGAGTTCAGGACAGCAGTATTAGAAACACAGGGAGTTCAGGACAGCAGTATTAGAAACACAGGGAGTTCAGGACAGCAGTATCAGAAACACAGGGAGTTCAGGACAGCAGTATTAGAAACACAGGGAGTTCAGGACAGCAGTATTAGAAACACAGGGAGTTCAGGACAACAGTATTAGAAACACAGGGAGTTCAGGACAACAGTATTAGAAACACAGGGAGTTCAGGACAGCAGTATTAGAAACACAGGGAGTTCAGGACAGCAGTATTAGAAATACAGGGAGTTCAGGACAGCAGTATTAGAAACACAGGGAGTTCAGGACAACAGCATTAGAAACACAGGGAGTTCAGGACAACAGTATTACAATCACAGGGAGTTCAGGACAGCAGTATTAGAAACACAGGGAGTTCAGGACAGCAGTATTACAATCACAGGGAGTTCAGGACAGCAGTATTCGAAATACAGGGAGTTCAGGACAGCAGTATTAGAAACACAGGGAGTTCAGGACAGCAGTATTAGAAACACAGGGAGTTCAGGACAGCAGTATTACAATCACAGGGAGTTCAGGACAGCAGTATTAGAATCACAGGGAGTTCAGGACAGCAGTATTAGAAACACGGGGAGTTCAGGACAGCAGTATTAGAAACACAGGGAGTTCAGGACAGCAGTATTAGAAACACAGGGAGTTCAGGACAGCAGTATTAGAAACACAGGGAGTTCAGGACAGCAGTATTAAAAACACAGGGAGTTCAGGACAACAGTATGAGAATCACAGGGAGTTCAGGACAGCAGTATTAGAAACACAGGGAGTTCAGGACAGCAGTATTAGAAACACAGGGAGTTCAGGACAGCAGTATTAGAAACACAGGGAGTTCAGGACAGCAGTATTACAATCACAGGGAGTTCAGGAGAGCAGTATTAGAATCACAGGGAGTTCAGGACAGCAGTATTAGAAACACAGGGAGTTCAGGACAGCAGTATTAGAAACACAGGGAGTTCAGGACAGCAGTATTAGAAACACAGGGAGTTCAGGACAACAGTATTAGAAACACAGGGAGTTCAGGACAGCAGTATTAGAAACACAGGGAGTTCAGGACAACAGTATTAGAATCACAGGGAGTTCAGGACAGCAGTATTGGAAACACAGGGAGTTCAGGACAGCAGTATTAGAAACACAGGGAGTTCAGGACAGCAGTATTAGAAACACAGGGAGTTCAGGACAGCAGTATTAGAAACACAGGGAGTTCAGGACAGCAGTATCAGAAACACAGGGAGTTCAGGACAGCAGTATTAGAAACACAGGGAGTTCAGGACAGCAGTATCAGAAACACAGGGAGTTCAGGACAGCAGTATTAGAAATACAGGGAGTTCAGGACAGCAGTATTAGAAACACAGGGAGTTCAGGACAGCAGTATTAGAAACACAGGGAGTTCAGGACAGCAGTATTAGAAACACAGGGAGTTCAGGACAGCAGTATTAGAAACACAGGGAGTTCAGGACAGCAGTATCAGAAACACAGGGAGTTCAGGACAGCAGTATTAGAAACACAGGGAGTTCAGGACAGCAGTATTAGAAACACAGGGAGTTCAGGACAGCAGTATTAGAAACACAGGGAGTGCAGGACAGCAGTATTAGAAACACAGGGAGTTCAGGACAGCAGTATTAGAAACACAGGGAGTTCAGGACAGCAGTATTAGAAACACAGGGAGTTCAGGACAGCAGTATCAGAAACACAGGGAGTTCAGGACAGCAGTATTAGAAACACAGGGAGTTCAGGACAGCAGTATCAGAAACACAGGGAGTTCAGGACAGCAGTATTAGAAATACAGGGAGTTCAGGACAGCAGTATTAGAAACACAGGGAGTTCAGGACAGCAGTATTAGAAACACAGGGAGTTCAGGACAGCAGTATTAGAAACACAGGGAGTTCAGGACAGCAGTATTAGAAACACAGGGAGTTCAGGACAGCAGTATCAGAAACACAGGGAGTTCAGGACAGCAGTATTAGAAACACAGGGAGTTCAGGACAGCAGTATTAGAAACACAGGGAGTTCAGGACAGCAGTATTAGAAACACAGGGAGTGCAGGACAGCAGTATTAGAAACACAGGGAGTGCAGGACAGCAGTATTAGAAACACAGGGAGTTCAGGACAGCAGTATTAGAAACACAGGGAGTTCAGGACAGCAGTATTAGAAACACAGGGAGTTCAGGACAGCAGTATTAGAAATACAGGGAGTTCAGGACAGCAGTATTGGAAACACAGGGAGTTCAGGACAGCAGTATTAGAAACACAGGGAGTTCAGGACAGCAGTATTAGAAACACAGGGAGTTCAGGACAACAGTATTAGAATCACAGGGAGTTCAGGACAGCAGTATTGGAAACACAGGGAGTTCAGGACAGCAGTATTAGAAACACAGGGAGTTCAGGACAGCAGTATTAGAAACACAGGGAGTTCAGGACAGCAGTATTAGAAACACAGGGAGTTCAGGACAGCAGTATTAGAAACACAGGGAGTTCAGGACAGCAGTATTAGAAACACAGGGAGTGCAGGACAGCAGTATTAGAAACACAGGGAGTGCAGGACAGCAGTATTAGAAACACAGGGAGTTCAGGACAGCAGTATTAGAAACACAGGGAGTTCAGGACAGCAGTATTAGAAACACAGGGAGTTCAGGACAGCAGTATTAGAAATACAGGGAGTTCAGGACAGCAGTATTAGAAACACAGGGAGTTCAGGACAGCAGTATTAGAAACACAGGGAGTTCAGGACAGCAGTATTAGAAACACAGGGAGTTCAGGACAGCAGTATCAGAAACACAGGGAGTTCAGGACAGCAGTATTAGAAACACGGGGAGTTCAGGACAGCAGTATTAGAAACACAGGGAGTTCAGGACAACAGTATTAGAAACACAGGGAGTTCAGGACAACAGTATTAGAAACACAGGGAGTTCAGGACAGCAGTATTAGAAACACAGGGAGTTCAGGACAGCAGTATTAGAAACACAGGGAGTTCAGGACAGCAGTATTAGAAACACAGGGAGTTCAGGACAACAGCATTAGAAACACAGGGAGTTCAGGACAACAGTATTACAATCACAGGGAGTTCAGGACAGCAGTATTAGAAACACAGGGAGTTCAGGACAGCAGTATTACAATCACAGGGAGTTCAGGACAGCAGTATTAGAAACACAGGGAGTTCAGGACAGCAGTATTAGAAACACAGGGAGTTCAGGACAGCAGTATCAGAAACACAGGGAGTGCAGGACAGCAGTATTAGAAACACAGGGAGTTCAGGACAGCAGTATTAGAAACACAGGGAGTTCAGGACAGCAGTATTAGAATCACAGGGAGTTCAGGACAGCAGTATTACAATCACAGGGAGTTCAGGACAGCAGTATTAGCAACACAGGGAGTTCAGGACAGCAGTATTAGAAACACAGGGAGTTCAGGACAGCAGTATTAGAAACACAGGGAGTTCAGGACAGCAGTATTACAATCACAGGGAGTTCAGGACAGCAGTATTAGAAACACAGGGAGTTCAGGACAGCAGTATTAGAAACACAGGGAGTTCAGGACAGCAGTATTAGAAACACAGGGAGTTCAGGACAGCAGTATTAGAAACACAGGGAGTTCAGGACAGCAGTATTAGAAACACAGGGAGTTCAGGACAGCAGTATCAGAAACACAGGGAGTGCAGGACAGCAGTATTAGAAACACAGGGAGTTCAGGACAGCAGTATCAGAAACACAGGGAGTGCAGGACAGCAGTATTAGAAACACAGGGAGTTCAGGACAGCAGTATTAGAAACACAGGGAGTTCAGGACAGCAGTATTAGAAACACAGGGAGTTCAGGACAGCAGTATTAGAAACACAGGGAGTTCAGGACAACAGTATTAGAAACACAGGGAGTTCAGGACAGCAGTATCAGAAACACAGGGAGTTCAGGACAGCAGTATCAGAAACACAGGGAGTTCAGGACAGCAGTATTAGAAACACAGGGAGTTCAGGACAGCAGTATTAGAAACACAGGGAGTTCAGGACAGCAGTATTAGAAACACAGGGAGTTCAGGACAACAGCATGAGAAACACAGGGAGTTCAGGACAACAGTATTACAATCACAGGGAGTTCAGGACAGCAGTATTAGAAACACAGGGAGTTCAGGACAGCAGTATTACAATCACAGGGAGTTCAGGACAGCAGTATTAGAAACACAGGGAGTTCAGGACAGCAGTATTAGAAACACAGGGAGTTCAGGACAGCAGTATCAGAAACACAGGGAGTGCAGGACAGCAGTATTAGAAACACAGGGAGTTCAGGACAGCAGTATTAGAAACACAGGGAGTTCAGGACAGCAGTATTAGAAACACAGGGAGTTCAGGACAGCAGTATTACAATCACAGGGAGTTCAGGACAGCAGTATTAGCAACACAGGGAGTTCAGGACAGCAGTATTAGAAACACAGGGAGTTCAGGACAGCAGTATTAGAAACACAGGGAGTTCAGGACAGCAGTATTACAATCACAGGGAATTCAGGACAGCAGTATTAGAAACACAGGGAGTTCAGGACAACAGTATTACAAACACAGGGAGTTCAGGACAGCAGTATTACAATCACAGGGAGTTCAGGACAGCAGTATTAGAAACACAGGGAGTTCAGGACAGCAGTATTAGAAATACAGGGAGTTCAGGACAGCAGTATTAGAAACACAGTGAGTTCAGGACAACAGTATTACAATCACAGTGAGTTCAGGACAGCAGTATTAGAAACACAGTGAGTTCAGGACAACAGTATTACAATCACAGGGAGTTCAGGACAACAGTATTACAATCACAGGGAGTTCAGGACAGCAGTATTAGAAACACAGGGAGTTCAGGACAACAGTATTACAATCACAGGGAGTTCAGGACAGCAGTATTAGAAACACAGGGAGTTCAGGACAACAGTATTACAATCACAGGGAGTTCAGGACAGCAGTATTAGAAACACAGGGAGTTCAGGACAGCAGTATTAGAAACACAGGGAGTTCAGGACAACAGTATTACAATCACAGGGAGTTCAGGTCAGCAGTATTAGAAACACAGGGAGTTCAGGACAACAGTACTACAATCACAGGGAGTTCAGGACAGCAGTATTAGAAACACAGGGAGTTCAGGACAGCAGTATTAGAAACACAGGGAGTTCAGGACAACAGTATTACAATCACAGGGAGTTCAGGACAGCAGTATTAGAAACACAGGGAGTTCAGGACAACAGTATTACAATCACAGGGAGTTCAGGACAGCAGTATTAGAAACACAGGGAGTTCAGGACAGCAGTATTAGAAACACAGGGAGTTCAGGACAGCAGTATTAGAAACACAGGGGGGCTCAGGACAGCAGTATTAGAAACACAGGGAGTGCAGGACAGCAGTATTAGAAACACGGAGTTCAGGACAGCAGTATTAGAAACACAGGGTGTTCAGGACAGCAGTATTAGAAACACGGAGTTCAGGACAGCAGTATTAGAAACACAGGGAGTTCAGGACAGCAGTATTAGAAACACAGGGAGTTCAGGACAACAGTATTAGAAACATGGGGAGTTCAGGACAGCAGTATTAGAAACACGGAGTTCAGGACAGCAGTATTAGAAACATGGGGAGTTCAGGACAGCAGTATTAGAAACACGGAGTTCAGGACAGCAGTATTAGAAACATGGGGAGTTCAGGACAGCAGTATTAGAAACACGGGGAGTTCAGGACAGCAGTATTATAAACACGGGGAGTTCAGGACAGCAGTATTAGAAACACAGGGAGTTCAGGACAGCAGTATTAGAAACACAGGGAGTTCAGGACAGCAGTATTAGAAACACAGGGAGTTCAGGACAGCAGTATTAGAAACACAGGGAGTTCAGGACAGCAGTATGAGAAACAGAGGGAGTTCAGGACAGCAGTATTAGAAACACGGAGTTCAGGACAGCAGTATTAGAAACACAGGGAGTTCAGGACAGCAGTATTACAATCACAGGGAGTTCAGGACAGCAGTATTAGAAACACAGGGAGTTCAGGACAGCAGTATTAGAAACACAGGGAGTTCAGGACAGCAGTATTAGAAACACGGAGTTCAGGACAGCAGTATTAGAAACACAGGGAGTTCAGGACAGCAGTATTACAATCACAGGGAGTTCAGGACAGCAGTATTAGAAACACAGGGAGTTCAGGACAGCAGTATTAGAAACACAGGGAGTTCAGGACAGCAGTATTAGAAACACAGGGAGTTCAGGACAGCAGTATTACAATCACAGGGAGTTCAGGACAGCAGTATTAGAAACACAGGGAGTTCAGGACAGCAGTATTAGAAACACAGGGAGTTCAGGACAGCAGTATTAGAAACACGGAGTTCAGGACACCAGTATTAGAAACACAGGGAGTTCAGGACAGCAGTATTACAATCACAGGGAGTTCAGGACAGCAGTATTAGAAACACAGGGAGTTCAGGACAGCAGTATTAGAAACACAGGGAGTTCAGAACAGCAGTATTAGAAACACAGGGAGTTCAGGACAGCAGTATTCGAAATACAGGGAGTTCAGGACAGCAGTATTAGAAACACAGGGAGTTCAGGACAGCAGTATTAGAAACACAGGGAGTTCAGGACAGCAGTATTACAATCACAGGGAGTTCAGGACAGCAGTATTACAATCACAGGGAATTCAGGACAGCAGTATTAGAAACACAGGGAGTTCAGGACAACAGTATTACAATCACAGGGAGTTCAGGACAGCAGTATTACAATCACAGGGAGTTCAGGACAGCAGTATTAGAAACACAGGGAGTTCAGGACAGCAGTATTAGAAATACAGGGAGTTCAGGACAGCAGTATTAGAAACACAGTGAGTTCAGGACAACAGTATTACAATCACAGTGAGTTCAGGACAGCAGTATTAGAAACACAGTGAGTTCAGGACAACAGTATTACAATCACAGGGAGTTCAGGACAACAGTATTGCAATCACAGGGAGTTCAGGACAGCAGTATTAGAAACACAGGGAGTTCAGGACAACAGTATTACAATCACAGGGAGTTCAGGACAGCAGTATTAGAAACACAGGGAGTTCAGGACAGCAGTATTAGAAACACAGGGAGTTCAGGACAACAGTATTACAATCACAGGGAGTTCAGGTCAGCAGTATTAGAAACACAGGGAGTTCAGGACAACAGTACTACAATCACAGGGAGTTCAGGACAGCAGTATTAGAAACACAGGGAGTTCAGGACAGCAGTATTAGAAACACAGGGAGTTCAGGACAACAGTATTACAATCACAGGGAGTTCAGGACAGCAGTATTAGAAACACAGGGAGTTCAGGACAACAGTATTACAATCACAGGGAGTTCAGGACAGCAGTATTAGAAACACAGGGAGTTCAGGACAGCAGTATTAGAAACACAGGGAGTTCAGGACAGCAGTATTAGAAACACAGGGGGGCTCAGGACAGCAGTATTAGAAACACAGGGAGTGCAGGACAGCAGTATTAGAAACACGGAGTTCAGGACAGCAGTATTAGAAACACAGGGTGTTCAGGACAGCAGTATTAGAAACACGGAGTTCAGGACAGCAGTATTAGAAACACAGGGAGTTCAGGACAGCAGTATTAGAAACACAGGGAGTTCAGGACAACAGTATTAGAAACATGGGGAGTTCAGGACAGCAGTATTAGAAACACGGAGTTCAGGACAGCAGTATTAGAAACATGGGGAGTTCAGGACAGCAGTATTAGAAACACGGGGAGTTCAGGACAGCAGTATTATAAACACGGGGAGTTCAGGACAGCAGTATTAGAAACACAGGGAGTTCAGGACAGCAGTATTAGAAACACAGGGAGTTCAGGACAGCAGTATTAGAAACACAGGGAGTTCAGGACAGCAGTATTAGAAACACAGGGAGTTCAGGACAGCAGTATGAGAAACACAGGGAGTTCAGGACAGCAGTATTAGAAACACGGAGTTCAGGACAGCAGTATTAGAAACACAGGGAGTTCAGGACAGCAGTATTACAATCACAGGGAGTTCAGGACAGCAGTATTAGAAACACAGGGAGTTCAGGACAGCAGTATTAGAAACACGGAGTTCAGGACAGCAGTATTAGAAACACAGGGAGTTCAGGACAGCAGTATTACAATCACAGGGAGTTCAGGACAGCAGTATTAGAAACACAGGGAGTTCAGGACAGCAGTATTAGAAACACAGGGAGTTCAGGACAGCAGTATTAGAAACACAGGGAGTTCAGGACAGCAGTATTAAAAACACAGGGAGTTCAGGACAACAGTATGAGAATCACAGGGAGTTCAGGACAGCAGTATTAGAAACACAGGGAGTTCAGGACAGCAGTATTAGAAACACAGGGAGTTCAGGACAACAGTATGAGAATCACAGGGAGTTCAGGACAGCAGTATTAGAAACACAGGGAGTTCAGGACAGCAGTATTAGAAACACAGGGAGTTCAGGACAGCAGTATTAGAAACACAGGGAGTTCAGGACAGCAGTATTACAATCACAGGGAGTTCAGGAGAGCAGTATTAGAATCACAGGGAGTTCAGGACAGCAGTATTAGAAACACAGGGAGTTCAGGACAGCAGTATTAGAAACACAGGGAGTTCAGGACAGCAGTATTAGAAACACAGGGAGTTCAGGACAACAGTATTAGAAACACAGGGAGTTCAGGACAGCAGTATTAGAAACACAGGGAGTTCAGGACAACAGTATTAGAATCACAGGGAGTTCAGGACAGCAGTATTGGAAACACAGGGAGTTCAGGACAGCAGTATTAGAAACACAGGGAGTTCAGGACAGCAGTATTAGAAACACAGGGAGTTCAGGACAGCAGTATTAGAAACACAGGGAGTTCAGGACAGCAGTATTAGAAACACAGGGAGTTCAGGACAGCAGTATTAGAAATACAGGGAGTTCAGGACAGCAGTATTAGAAACACAGGGAGTTCAGGACAGCAGTATTAGAAACACAGGGAGTTCAGGACAGCAGTATTAGAAACACAGGGAGTTCAGGACAGCAGTATCAGAAACACAGGGAGTTCAGGACAGCAGTATTAGAAACACGGGGAGTTCAGGACAGCAGTATTAGAAACACAGGGAGTTCAGGACAACAGTATTAGAAACACAGGGAGTTCAGGACAACAGTATTAGAAACACAGGGAGTTCAGGACAGCAGTATTAGAAACACAGGGAGTTCAGGACAGCAGTATTAGAAACACAGGGAGTTCAGGACAGCAGTATTAGAAACACAGGGAGTTCAGGACAACAGCATTAGAAACACAGGGAGTTCAGGACAACAGTATTACAATCACAGGGAGTTCAGGACAGCAGTATTAGAAACACAGGGAGTTCAGGACAGCAGTATTACAATCACAGGGAGTTCAGGACAGCAGTATTAGAAACACAGGGAGTTCAGGACAGCAGTATTAGAAACACAGGGAGTTCAGGACAGCAGTATCAGAAACACAGGGAGTGCAGGACAGCAGTATTAGAAACACAGGGAGTTCAGGACAGCAGTATTAGAAACACAGGGAGTTCAGGACAGCAGTATTAGAAACACAGGGAGTTCAGGACAGCAGTATTACAATCACAGGGAGTTCAGGACAGCAGTATTAGCAACACAGGGAGTTCAGGACAGCAGTATTAGAAACACAGGGAGTTCAGGACAGCAGTATTAGAAACACAGGGAGTTCAGGACAGCAGTATTAAAAACACAGGGAGTTCAGGACAACAGTATGAGAATCACAGGGAGTTCAGGACAGCAGTATTAGAAACACAGGGAGTTCAGGACAGCAGTATTAGAAACACAGGGAGTTCAGGACAACAGTATGAGAATCACAGGGAGTTCAGGACAGCAGTATTAGAAACACAGGGAGTTCAGGACAGCAGTATTAGAAACACAGGGAGTTCAGGACAGCAGTATTAGAAACACAGGGAGTTCAGGACAGCAGTATTACAATCACAGGGAGTTCAGGAGAGCAGTATTAGAATCACAGGGAGTTCAGGACAGCAGTATTAGAAACACAGGGAGTTCAGGACAGCAGTATTAGAAACACAGGGAGTTCAGGACAGCAGTATTAGAAACACAGGGAGTTCAGGACAACAGTATTAGAAACACAGGGAGTTCAGGACAGCAGTATTAGAAACACAGGGAGTTCAGGACAACAGTATTAGAATCACAGGGAGTTCAGGACAGCAGTATTGGAAACACAGGGAGTTCAGGACAGCAGTATTAGAAACACAGGGAGTTCAGGACAGCAGTATTAGAAACACAGGGAGTTCAGGACAACAGCATTAGAAACACAGGGAGTTCAGGACAACAGTATTACAATCACAGGGAGTTCAGGACAGCAGTATTAGAAACACAGGGAGTTCAGGACAGCAGTATTACAATCACAGGGAGTTCAGGACAGCAGTATTAGAAACACAGGGAGTTCAGGACAGCAGTATTAGAAACACAGGGAGTTCAGGACAGCAGTATCAGAAACACAGGGAGTGCAGGACAGCAGTATTAGAAACACAGGGAGTTCAGGACAGCAGTATTAGAAACACAGGGAGTTCAGGACAGCAGTATTAGAAACACAGGGAGTTCAGGACAGCAGTATTACAATCACAGGGAGTTCAGGACAGCAGTATTAGCAACACAGGGAGTTCAGGACAGCAGTATTAGAAACACAGGGAGTTCAGGACAGCAGTATAAGAAACACAGGGAGTTCAGGACAGCAGTATTAAAAACACAGGGAGTTCAGGACAACAGTATGAGAATCACAGGGAGTTCAGGACAGCAGTATTAGAAACACAGGGAGTTCAGGACAGCAGTATTAGAAACACAGGGAGTTCAGGACAACAGTATGAGAATCACAGGGAGTTCAGGACAGCAGTATTAGAAACACAGGGAGTTCAGGACAGCAGTATTAGAAACACAGGGAGTTCAGGACAGCAGTATTAGAAACACAGGGAGTTCAGGACAGCAGTACTAGAAACACAGGGAGTTCAGCACAGCAGTATTAGAAACACAGGGAGTTCAGGACAACAGTATTAGAAACACAGGGAGTTCAGGACAGCAGTATTAGAAACACAGGGAGTTCAGGACAACAGTATTAGAATCACAGGGAGTTCAGGACAGCAGTATTGGAAACACAGGGAGTTCAGGACAGCAGTATTAGAAACACAGGGAGTTCAGGACAGCAGTATTAGAAACACAGGGAGTTCAGGACAGCAGTATTAGAAACACAGGGAGTTCAGGACAGCAGTATTAGAAACACAGGGAGTGCAGGACAGCAGTATTAGAAACACAGGGAGTGCAGGACAGCAGTATTAGAAACACAGGGAGTTCAGGACAGCAGTATTAGAAACACGGAGTTCAGGACAGCAGTATTAGAAACACAGGGAGTTCAGGACAGCAGTATTAGAAATACAGGGAGTTCAGGACGGCAGTATTAGAAACACAGGGAGTTCAGGACAGCAGTATTAGAAACACAGGGAGTTCAGGACAGCAGTATTAGAAACACAGGGAGTTCAGGACAGCAGTATCAGAAACACAGGGAGTTCAGGACAGCAGTATTAGAAACACGGGGAGTTCAGGACAGCAGTATTAGAAACACAGGGAGTTCAGGACAACAGTATTAGAAACACAGGGAGTTCAGGACAACAGTATTAGAAACACAGGGAGTTCAGGACAGCAGTATTAGAAACACAGGGAGTTCAGGACAGCAGTATTAGAAACACAGGGAGTTCAGGACAGCAGTATTAGAAACACAGGGAGTTCAGGACAACAGCATTAGAAACACAGGGAGTTCAGGACAACAGTATTACAATCACAGGGAGTTCAGGACAGCAGTATTAGAAACACAGGGAGTTCAGGACAGCAGTATTACAATCACAGGGAGTTCAGGACAGCAGTATTAGAAACACAGGGAGTTCAGGACAGCAGTATTAGAAACACAGGGAGTTCAGGACAGCAGTATCAGAAACACAGGGAGTGCAGGACAGCAGTATTAGAAACACAGGGAGTTCAGGACAGCAGTATTAGAAACACAGGGAGTTCAGGACAGCAGTATTAGAATCACAGGGAGTTCAGGACAGCAGTATTACAATCACAGGGAGTTCAGGACAGCAGTATTAGCAACACAGGGAGTTCAGGACAGCAGTATTAGAAACACAGGGAGTTCAGGACAGCAGTATTAGAAACACAGGGAGTTCAGGACAGCAGTATTACAATCACAGTGAGTTCAGGACAGCAGTATTAGAAACACAGGGAGTTCAGGACAGCAGTATTAGAAACACAGGGAGTTCAGGACAGCAGTATTAGAAACACAGGGAGTTCAGGACAGCAGTATTAGAAACACAGGGAGTTCAGGACAGCAGTATTAGAAACACAGGGAGTTCAGGACAGCAGTATTAGAAACACAGGGAGTTCAGGACAGCAGTATCAGAAACACAGGGAGTGCAGGACAGCAGTATTAGAAACACAGGGAGTTCAGGACAGCAGTATCAGAAACACAGGGAGTGCAGGACAGCAGTATTAGAAACACAGGGAGTTCAGGACAGCAGTATTAGAAACACAGGGAGTTCAGGACAGCAGTATTAGAAACACAGGGAGTTCAGGACAGCAGTATTAGAAACACAGGGAGTTCAGGACAACAGTATTAGAAACACAGGGAGTTCAGGACAGCAGTATCAGAAACACAGGGAGTTCAGGACAGCAGTATCAGAAACACAGGGAGTTCAGGACAGCAGTATTAGAAACACAGGGAGTTCAGGACAGCAGTATTAGAAACACAGGGAGTTCAGGACAGCAGTATTAGAAACACAGGGAGTTCAGGACAACAGCATGAGAAACACAGGGAGTTCAGGACAACAGTATTACAATCACAGGGAGTTCAGGACAGCAGTATTAGAAACACAGGGAGTTCAGGACAGCAGTATTACAATCACAGGGAGTTCAGGACAGCAGTATTAGAAACACAGGGAGTTCAGGACAGCAGTATTAGAAACACAGGGAGTTCAGGACAGCAGTATCAGAAACACAGGGAGTGCAGGACAGCAGTATTAGAAACACAGGGAGTTCAGGACAGCAGTATTAGAAACACAGGGAGTTCAGGACAGCAGTATTAGAAACACAGGGAGTTCAGGACAGCAGTATTACAATCACAGGGAGTTCAGGACAGCAGTATTAGCAACACAGGGAGTTCAGGACAGCAGTATTAGAAACACAGGGAGTTCAGGACAGCAGTATTGGAAACACAGGGAGTTCAGGACAGCAGTATTACAATCACAGGGAATTCAGGACAGCAGTATTAGAAACACAGGGAGTTCAGGACAGCAGTATTAGAAACACAGGGAGTTCAGGACAGCAGTATTAGAAACACAGGGAGTTCAGGACAGCAGTATTAGAAACACAGGGAGTTCAGGACAGCAGTATTAGAAACACAGGGAGTTCAGGACAGCAGTATTAGAAACACAGGGAGTTCAGGACAGCAGTATCAGAAACACAGGGAGTGCAGGACAGCAGTATTAGAAACACAGGGAGTTCAGGACAGCAGTATCAGAAACACAGGGAGTGCAGGACAGCAGTATTAGAAACACAGGGAGTTCAGGACAGCAGTATTAGAAACACAGGGAGTTCAGGACAGCAGTATTAGAAACACAGGGAGTTCAGGACAGCAGTATTAGAAACACAGGGAGTTCAGGACAACAGTATTAGAAACACAGGGAGTTCAGGACAGCAGTATCAGAAACACAGGGAGTTCAGGACAGCAGTATCAGAAACACAGGGAGTTCAGGACAGCAGTATTAGAAACACGGGGAGTTCAGGACAACAGTATTAGAAACACAGGGAGTTCAGGACAGCAGTATTAGAAACACAGGGAGTTCAGGACAGCAGTATTAGAAACACAGGGAGTTCAGGACAGCAGTATTAGAAACACAGGGAGTGCAGGACAGCAGTATTAGAAACACAGGGAGTTCAGGACAGCAGTATTAGAAACACAGGGAGTTCAGGACAGCAGTATTAGAAACACAGGGAGTTCAGGACAGCAGTATTAGAAACACAGGGAGTTCAGGACAGCAGTATTAGAAACACAGGGAGTTCAGGACAGCAGTATTAGAAACACAGGGAGTTCAGGACAGCATTATTAGAAACACAGGGAGTTCAGGACAGCAGTATTACAATCACAGGGAGTTCAGGACAGCAGTATTAGAAACACAGGGAGTTCAGGACAGCAGTATTAGAAACACAGGGAGTTCAGGACAGCAGTATTAGAAACACAGGGAGTTCAGGACAGCAGTATTAGAAACACAGGGAGTTCAGGACAGCAGTATCAGAAACACAGGGAGTGCAGGACAGCAGTATTAGAAACACAGGGAGTTCAGGACAGCAGTATCAGAAACACAGGGAGTGCAGGACAGCAGTATTAGAAACACAGGGAGTTCAGGACAGCAGTATTAGAAACACAGGGAGTTCAGGACAGCAGTATTAGAAACACAGGGAGTTCAGGACAGCAGTATTAGAAACACAGGGAGTTCAGGACAACAGTATTAGAAACACAGGGAGTTCAGGACAGCAGTATCAGAAACACAGGGAGTTCAGGACAGCAGTATCAGAAACACAGGGAGTTCAGGACAGCAGTATTAGAAACACGGGGAGTTCAGGACAACAGTATTAGAAACACAGGGAGTTCAGGACAGCAGTATTAGAAACACAGGGAGTTCAGGACAGCAGTATTAGAAACACAGGGAGTTCAGGACAGCAGTATTAGAAACACAGGGAGTGCAGGACAGCAGTATTAGAAACACAGGGAGTTCAGGACAGCAGTATTAGAAACACAGGGAGTTCAGGACAGCAGTATTAGAAACACAGGGAGTTCAGGACAGCAGTATTAGAAACACAGGGAGTTCAGGACAGCAGTATTAGAAACACAGGGAGTTCAGGACAGCAGTATTCGAAACACAGGGAGTTCAGGACAGCATTATTAGAAACACAGGGAGTTCAGGACAGCAGTATTACAATCACAGGGAGTTCAGGACAGCAGTATTAGAAACACAGGGAGTTCAGGACAACAGTATTAGAAACACAGGGAGTTCAGGGCAAAAGGGTAACTAGGGAGAGAGTAGGGCCTCTTAAGGATCAACAAGGTCATCTCTGTGCGGAACCACAAGAGATGGGTGAGATCCTGAATGAATATTTCACATCGGTATTTACGGTTGAGAAAGGCATGGATGTTAGGGAACTTGGGGAAATAAATAGTGATGTCTTGAGGAGTGTACATATTACAGAGAGGGAGGTGCTGGAAGTCTTAACGCGCATCAAGGTAGATAAATCTCCGGGACCTGATGAAATGTATCCCAGGACGTTATGGGAGGTTAGGGAGGAAATTGCGGGTCCCCTAGCAGAGATATTTGAATCATCCACCGCTACAGGTGAGGTGCCTGAAGATTGGAGGGTAGCAAATGTTGTGCCTTTGTTTAAGAAGGGCGGCAGGGAAAAGCCTGGGAACTACAGACCAGTGAGCCTGACATCTGTAGTGGGTAAGTTGTTAGAGGGTATTCTGAGGGACAGGATCTACAGGCATTTGGAGAGGCAGGGACTAATTAGGAACAGTCAGCATGGTTTTGTGAGAGGAAAATCATGTCTCACGAATTTGATTGAGTTTTTTGAAGGGGTAACCAAGAAGATAGATGAGGGCTGTGCAGTAGACGTGGTCTACATGGACTTCAGCAAAGCCTTTGACAAGGTAGCGCATGGTAGGTTGTTACATAAGGTTAAATCTCATGGGATCCAAGGTGAGGTAGCCAATTGGATACAAAATTGGCTTGACGACAGAAGACAGAGGGTGGTTGTCGAGGGTTGTTTTTCAAACTGGATGCCTGTGTCCAGCGGTGTGCCTCAGGGATCGGTGCTGGGTCCGCTGTTATTTGTTATTTATATTAATGATTTGGATGAGAATTTAGGAGGCATGGTTAGTAAGTTTGCAGATGACACCAAGATTGGTGGCATTGTGGACAGTGAAGAAGGTTATCTAGGATTGCAACGGGATCTTGATAAATTGGGCCAGTGGGCCGATGAATGGCAGATGGAGTTTAATTTAGATAAATGTGAGGTGATGCATTTTGGTAGATCGAATCGGGCCAGGACCTACTCCGTTAATGGTAGGGCGTTGGGGAGAGTTATCGAACAAAGAGATCTAGGAGTACAGATTCACAGCTCCTTGAAAGTGGAGTCACAGGTGGATAGGGTGGTGAAGAAGGCATTCAGCATGCTTGGTTTCATTGGTCAGAACATTGAATGCAGGAGTTGGGATGTCTTGTTGAAGTTGTACAGGGCATTGGTGAGGCCACACTTGGAGTACTGTGTACAGTTCTGGTCACCCTATTATAGAAAGGATATTATTAAACTAGAAAGAGTGCAGAAAAGATTTACTAGGATGCTACCGGGACTTGATGGTTTGACTTACAGGGAGAGGTTAGACAGACTGGGACTTTATTCCCTGGAGAGTAGGAGGTTAAGGGGTGATCTTATAGAAGTCTATAAAATAATGAGGGGCATAGATAAGGTCGATAGTCAAAATCTTTTCCCAAAGGTAGGGGAGTCTATAACGAGGGGGCACAGATTTAAGGTGAGAGGGGAGAGATACAAAAGGATCCAGAGGGGCAATTTTTTCACTCAAAGGGTGGTGAGTGTCTGGAACGAGCTGCCAGAGGCAGTAGTAGAGGCGGGTACAATTTTGTCTTTTAAAAAGCATTTGGACAGTTACATGGGGAAGATGGGTATCGAGGGATATGGGCCAAGTGCAGGCAATTGGGACTAGCTTAGTGGTATAAACTGGGCGACATGGACATGTTGGGCCGAAGGGCCTGTTTCCATGTTGTAACTTCTATGATTCTATGATTCTATTAGAAACACAGAGAGTTCAGGACAACAGTATTACAATCACAGGGAGTTCAGGACAGCAGTATTAGAAACACAGGGAGTTCAGGACAGCAGTATCAGAAACACAGGGAGTTCAGGACAGCAGTATTAGAAACACAGGGAGTTCAGGACAGCAGTATTACAATCACAGGGAGTTCAGGACAGCAGTATGAGAAACACAGGGAGTTCAGGACAGCAGTATTAGAAACACAGGGAGTTCAGGACAGCAGTATCAGAAACACAGGGAGTTCAGGACAGCAGTATTAGAAACACAGGGAGTTCAGGACAGCAGTATTAGAAACACAGGGAGTTCAGGACAGCAGTATTAGAAACACAGGGAGTTCAGGACAGCAGTATCAGAAACACAGGGAGTTCAGGACAGCAGTATTAGAAACACAGGGAGTTCAGGACAGCAGTATTAGAAACACAGGGAGTTCAGGACAGCAGTATCAGAAACACAGGGAGTTCAGGACAGCAGTATTAGAAACACAGGGAGTTCAGGACAGCAGTATTAGAAACACAGGGAGTTCAGGACAGCAGTATTAGAAACACAGGGAGTTCAGGACAGCAGTATTAGAAACACAGGGAGTTCAGGACAGCAGTATTAGAAACACAGGGAGTTCAGGACAGCAGTATTAGAAACACAGGGAGTTCAGGACAGCAGTATTAGAAACACAGGGAGTTCAGGACAGCAGTATTAGAAACACAGGGAGTTCAGGACAACAGTCTTAGAAACACAGGGAGTTCAGGACAGCAGTATTACAATCACAGGGAGTTCAGGACAACAGTATTACAATCACAGGGAGTTCAGGACAGCAGTATTAGACACACAGGGAGTTCAGGACAACAGTATTAGAAACACAGGGAGTTCAGGACAGCAGTATTAGAAACACAGGGAGTTCAGGACAACAGTATTAGAAACACAGGGAGTTCAGGACAGCAGTATTAGAAACACAGGGAGTTCAGGACAACAGTATTACAATCACAGGGAGTTCAGGACAGCAGTATTAGAAACACAGGAAGTTCAGGACAGCAGTATTAGAAACACAGGGAGTTCAGGACAGCAGTATTAGAAACACAGGGAGTTCAGGACAGCAGTATTACAATCACAGGGAGTTCAGGACAGCAGTATTAGAAACACAGGGAGTTCAGGACAGCAGTATTAGAAACACAGGGAGTTCAGGACAGCAGTATTAGAAACACAGGGAGTTCAGGACAGCAGTATTAGAAACACAGGGAGTTCAGGACAGCAGTATTAGAAACACAGGGAGTTCAGGACAGCAGTATTAGAAACACAGGGAGTTCAGGACAGCAGTAT
Source organism: Heptranchias perlo (assembly GCF_035084215.1). Taxonomy (NCBI): domain Eukaryota; kingdom Metazoa; phylum Chordata; class Chondrichthyes; order Hexanchiformes; family Hexanchidae; genus Heptranchias; species Heptranchias perlo. Next base: position 91,987 of record NW_027139476.1, read on the forward strand.
TAGAAACACAGGGAGTTCAGGACAACAGTATTACAATCACAGGGAGTTCAGGACAGCAGTATTAGAAACACAGGGAGTTCAGGACAGCAGTATTAGAAATACAGGGAGTTCAGGACAGCAGTATTACAATCACAGGGAGTTCAGGACAGCAGTATTAGAAACACAGGGAGTTCAGGACAGCAGTATTAGAAACACAGGGAGTTCAGGACAGCAGTATTAGAAACACAGGGAGTTCAGGACAGCAGTATCAGAAACACAGGGAGTTCAGGACAGCAGTATCAGAAACACAGGGAGTTCAGGACAGCAGTATTAGAAACACAGGGAGTTCAGGACAGCAGTATTAGAAACACAGGGAGTTCAGGACAGCAGTATTAGAAACACAGGGAGTTCAGGACAGCAGTATTAGAAACACAGGGAGTTCAGGACAGCAGTATTAGAAACACAGGGAGTTCAGGACAGCAGTATTAGAAATACAGGGAGTTCAGGACAGCAGTATTAGAAACACAGGGAGTTCAGGACAGCAGTATCAGAAACACAGGGAGTTCAGGACAGCAGTATTAGAAACACAGGGAGTTCAGGACAGCAGTATTAGAAACACAGGGAGTTCAGGACAGCAGTATGAGAAACACAGGGAGTTCAGGACAGCAGTATTAGAAACACAGGGAGTTCAGGACAGCAGTATTAGAAACACAGGGAGTTCAGGACAGCAGTATTAGAAACACAGGGAGTTCAGGACAGCAGTATTAGAAACACAGGGAGTTCAGGACAGCAGTATTAGAAACACAGGGAGTTCAGGACAGCAGTATTAGAAACACAGGGAGTTCAGGACAACAGTATTAGAAACACAGGGAGTTCAGGACAGCAGTATTACAATCACAGGGAGTTCAGGACAACAGTATTAGAAACACAGGGAGTTCAGGACAACAGTATTAGAAAAACAGGGAGTTCAGGACAGCAGTATTAGAAACACAGGGAGTTCAGGACAACAGTATTAGAAACACAGGGAGTTCAGGACAGCAGTATTAGAAACACAGGGAGTTCAGGACAACAGTATTACAATCACAGGGAGTTCAGGACAGCAGTATTAGAAACACAGGGAGTTCAGGACAGCAGTATTAGAAACACAGGGAGTTCAGGACAGCAGTATTAGAAACACAGGGAGTTCAGGACAGCAGTATTACAATCACAGGGAGTTCAGGACAGCAGTATTAGAAACACAGGGAGTTCAGGACAGCAGTATTAGAAACACAGGGAGTTCAGGACAGCAGTATTAGAAACACAGGGAGTTTAGGACAGCAGTATTAGAAACACAGGGAGTTCAGGACAGCAGTATTAGAAACACAGGGAGTTCAGGACAGCAGTATTAGAAACACAGGGAGTTCAGGACAGCAGTATTAGAAACACAGGGAGTTCAGGACAACAGTATTACAATCACAGGGAGTTCAGGACAGCAGTATTAGAAACACAGGGAGTTCAGGACAGCAGTATTAGAAATACAGGGAGTTCAGGACAGCAGTATTACAATCACAGGGAGTTCAGGACAGCAGTATTAGAAACACAGGGAGTTCAGGACAGCAGTATTAGAAACACAGGGAGTTCAGGACAGCAGTATTAGAAACACAGGGAGTTCAGGACAGCAGTATCAGAAACACAGGGAGTTCAGGACAGCAGTATCAGAAACACAGGGAGTTCAGGACAGCAGTATTAGAAACACAGGGAGTTCAGGACAGCAGTATTAGAAACACAGGGAGTTCAGGACAGCAGTATTAGAAACACAGGGAGTTCAGGACAGCAGTATTAGAAACACAGGGAGTTCAGGACAGCAGTATTAGAAACACAGGGAGTTCAGGACAGCAGTATTAGAAACACAGGGAGTTCAGGACAGCAGTATTAGAAACACAGGGAGTTCAGGACAGCAGTATTAGAAACACAGGGAGTTCAGGACAGCAGTATTAGAAACACAGGGAGTTCAGGACAGCAGTATCAGAAACACAGGGAGTTCAGGACAGCAGTATTAGAAACACGGGGAGTTCAGGACAGCAGTATTAGAAACACAGGGAGTTCAGGACAGCAGTATTAGAAACACAGGGAGTTCAGGACAGCAGTATGAGAAACACAGGGAGTTCAGGACAACAGTATTAGAAACACAGGGAGTTCAGGACAGCAGTATTAGAAACACAGGGAGTTCAGGACAGCAGTATTAGAAACACAGGGAGTTCAGGACAGCAGTATTAGAAACACAGGGAGTTCAGGACAGCAGTATTAGAAACACGGGGAGTTCAGGACAGCAGTATTAGAAACACAGGGAGTTCAGGACAGCAGTATTAGAAACACAGGGAGTTCAGGACAGCAGTATTAGAAACACAGGGAGTTCAGGACAGCAGTATTAGAAACACGGGGAGTTCAGGACAACAGTATTAGAAATACAGGGAGTTCAGGACAGCAGTATTAGAAACACAGGGAGTTCAGGACAACAGTATTAGAAACACAGGGAGTTCAGGACAACAGTATTACAATCACAGGGAGTTCAGGACAGCAGTATTAGAAACACAGGGAGTTCAGGACAACAGTATTACAATCACAGGGAGTTCAGGACAGCAGTATTAGAAACACAGGGAGTTCAGGACAGCAGTATTAGAAACACGGGGAGTTCAGGACAGCAGTATTAGAAACACGGGGAGTTCAGGACAACAGTATTAGAAATACAGGGAGTTCAGGACAGCAGTATTGGAAACACAGGGAGTTCAGGACAGCAGTATGAGAAACACAGGGAGTTCAGGACAACAGTATTAGAAACACAGGGAGTTCAGGACAGCAGTATTAGAAACACGGGGAGTTCAGGACAACAGGATTAGAAACACAGGGAGTTCAGGACAGCAGTATTAGAAACACAGGGAGTTCAGGACAGCAGTATTAGAAACACAGGGAGTTCAGGACAGCAGTATTAGAAACACAGGGAGTTCAGGACAGCAGTATTAGAAACACAGGGATTTCAGGACAGCAGTATTAGAAACACAGGGAGTTCAGGACAGCAGTATTAGAAACACAGGGAGTTCAGGACAACAGTATTAGAAACACAGGGAGTTCAGGACAGCAGTATTCGAAACACAGGGAGTTCAGGACAGCAGTATTAGAAATACAGGGAGTTCACGACAACAGCATTAGAAACACAGGGAGTTCAGGACAGCAGTATGAGAAACACAGGGAGTGCAGGACAGCAGTATGAGAAACACTGGGAGTGCAGGACAGCAGTATGAGAAACACAGGGAGTTCAGGACAACAGTATTAGAAACACAGGGAGTTCAGGACAGCAGTATTAGAAACACAGGGAGTTCAGGACAGCAGTATTAGAAACACAGGGAGTTCAGGACAGCAGTATTAGAAACACAGGGAGTTCAGGACAGCAGTATTAGAAACACAGGGAGTTCAGGACAGCAGTATTAGAAACACAGGGAGTTCAGGACAGCAGTATTAGAAACACAGGGAGTTCAGGACAGCAGTATTAGAAACACAGGGAGTGCAGGACAGCAGTATGAGCAACACAGGGAGTGCAGGACAGCAGTATGAGAAACACAGGGAGTTCAGGACAGCAGTACTAGAAACACAGTGAGTTCAGGACAGCAGTATTAGAAACACAGGGAGTTCAGGACAGCAGTATTAGAAACACAGGGAGTTCAGGACAGCAGTACTAGAAACACAGGGAGTTCAGGACAGCAGTATTAGAAACACAGGGAGTGCAGCACAGCAGTATTAGAAACACAGGGAGTGCAGGACAGCAGCATGAGAAACACAGGGAGTGCAGGACAGCAGTATGAGAAACACAGGGAGTTCAGGACAACAGTATTAGAAACACAGGGAGTTCAGGACAGCAGTATTAGAAACACAGGGAGTTCAGGACAACAGTATTACAATCACAGGGAGTTCAGGACAGCAGTATTAGAAACACAGGGAGTTCAGGACAGCAGTATTAGAAATACAGGGAGTTCAGGACAACAGTATTACAATCACAGGGAGTTCAGGACAGCAGTATTAGAAACACAGGGTGTTCAGGACAGCAGTATTGGAAACACAGGGAGTTCGGGACAGCAGTATTAGAAACACAGGGAGTTCAGGACAGCAGTATTAGAAACACAGGGAGTTCAGGACAGCAGTATTAGAAACACAGGGAGTTCAGGACAGCAGTATTAGAAACACAGGGAGTTCAGGACAGCAGTATTAGAAACACAGGGAGTTCAGGACAGCAGTATTAGAAACACAGGGAGTTCAGGACAACAGTATTACAATCACAGGGAGTTCAGGACAGCAGTATTAGAAACACAGGGAGTTCAGGACAGCAGTATTAGAAATACAGGGAGTTCAGGACAGCAGTATTACAATCACAGGGAGTTCAGGACAGCAGTATTAGAAACACAGGGAGTTCAGGACAGCAGTATTAGAAACACAGGGAGTTCAGGACAGCAGTATTAGAAACACAGGGAGTTCAGGACAGCAGTATCAGAAACACAGGGAGTTCAGGACAGCAGTATCAGAAACACAGGGAGTTCAGGACAGCAGTATTAGAAACACAGGGAGTTCAGGACAGCAGTATTAGAAACACAGGGAGTTCAGGACAGCAGTATTAGAAACACAGGGAGTTCAGGACAGCAGTATTAGAAACACAGGGAGTTCAGGACAGCAGTATTAGAAACACAGGGAGTTCAGGACAGCAGTATTAGAAACACAGGGAGTTCAGGACAGCAGTATTAGAAACACAGGGAGTTCAGGACAACAGTATTAGAAACACAGGGAGTTCAGGACAGCAGTATTAGAAACACAGGGAGTTCAGGACAGCAGTATTAGAAACACAGGGAGTTCAGGACAGCAGTATCAGAAACACAGGGAGTTCAGGACAGCAGTATTAGAAACACGGGGAGTTCAGGACAGCAGTATTAGAAACACAGGGAGTTCAGGACAGCAGTATTAGAAACACAGGGAGTTCAGGACAGCAGTATGAGAAACACAGGGAGTTCAGGACAACAGTATTAGAAACACAGGGAGTTCAGGACAGCAGTATTAGAAACACAGGGAGTTCAGGACAGCAGTATTAGAAACACAGGGAGTTCAGGACAGCAGTATTAGAAACACAGGGAGTTCAGGACAGCAGTATTAGAAACACGGGGAGTTCAGGACAGCAGTATTAGAAACACAGGGAGTTCAGGACAGCAGTATTAGAAACACAGGGAGTTCAGGACAGCAGTATTAGAAACACAGGGAGTTCAGGACAGCAGTATTAGAAACACGGGGAGTTCAGGACAACAGTATTAGAAATACAGGGAGTTCAGGACAGCAGTATTAGAAACACAGGGAGTTCAGGACAACAGTATTAGAAACACAGGGAGTTCAGGACAACAGTATTACAATCACAGGGAGTTCAGGACAGCAGTATTAGAAACACAGGGAGTTCAGGACAACAGTATTACAATCACAGGGAGTTCAGGACAGCAGTATTAGAAACACAGGGAGTTCAGGACAGCAGTATTAGAAACACAGGGAGTTCAGGACAACAGTATTACAATCACAGGGAGTTCAGGACAGCAGTATTAGAAACACGGGGAGTTCAGGACAGCAGTATTAGAAATACAGGGAGTTCAGGACAGCAGTATTAGAAACACAGAGAGTTCAGGACAGCAGTATGAGAAACACAGGGAGTTCAGGACAACAGTATTAGAAACACAGGGAGTTCAGGACAGCAGTATTAGAAACACGGGGAGTTCAGGACAACAGTATTAGAAACACAGGGAGTTCAGGACAGCAGTATTAGAAACACAGGGAGTTCAGGACAGCAGTATTAGAAACACAGGGAGTTCAGGACAGCAGTATTAGAAACACAGGGAGTTCAGGATAGCAGTATGAGAAACACAGGGAGTTCAGGACAACAGTATTAGAAACACAGGGAGTTCAGGACAGCAGTATTAGAAACACAGGGAGTTCAGGACAGCAGTATTAGAAACACAGGGAGTTCAGGACAGCAGTATTAGAAACACAGGGAGTTCAGGACAGCAGTATTAGAAACACGGGGAGTTCAGGACAACAGTATTGAAATACAGGGAGTTCAGGACAGCAGTATTAGAAACACAGGGAGTTCAGGACAACAGTATTAGAAACACAGGGAGTTCAGGACAACAGTATTACAATCACAGGGAGTTCAGGACAGCAGTATTAGAAACACAGGGAGTTCAGGACAACAGTATTACAATCACAGGGAGTTCAGGACAGCAGTATTAGAAACACAGGGAGTTCAGGACAGCAGTATTAGAAACACAGGGAGTTCAGGACAACAGTATTAGAAATACAGGGAGTTCAGGACAGCAGTATTAGAAACACAGGGAGTTCAGGACAGCAGTATGAGAAACACAGGGAGTTCAGGACAACAGTATTAGAAACACAGGGAGTTCAGGACAGCAGTATTAGAAACACGGGGAGTTCAGGACAACAGTATTAGAAACACAGGGAGTTCAGGACAGCAGTATTAGAAACGCAGGGAGTTCAGGACAGCAGTATTAGAAACACAGGGAGTTCAGGACAGCAGTATTAGAAACACAGGGAGTTCAGGACAGCAGTATTAGAAACACAGGGAGTTCAGGACAGCAGTATTAGAAACACAGGGAGTTCAGGACAGCAGTATTAGAAACACAGGGAGTTCAGGACAGCAGTATTAGAAACACAGGGAGTTCAGGACAGCAGTATTAGAAACACAGGGAGTTCAGGACAGCAGTATTAGAAACACAGGGAGTTCAGGACAGCAGTATTAGAAACACAGGGAGTTCAGGACAACAGTATTAGAAACACAGGGAGTTCAGGACAGCAGTATTAGAAACACAGGGAGTTCAGGACAGCAGTATTAGAAATACAGGGAGTTCAGGACAGCAGTATTAGAATCACAGGGAGTTCAGGACAGCAGTATTAGAAACACAGGGAGTTCAGGACAACAGTATTAGAAATACAGGGAGTTCAGGACAACAGTATTAGAAACACAGGGAGTTCAGGACAGCAGTATGAGAAACACAGGGAGTGCAGGACAGCAGTATGTGAAACACAGGGAGTGCAGGACAGCAGTATGAGAAACACAGGGAGTTCAGGACAACAGTATTAGAAACACAGGGAGTTCAGGACAGCAGTATTAGAAACACAGGGAGTTCAGGACAGCAGTATTAGAAACACAGGGAGTTCAGGACAGCAGTATTAGAAACACAGGGAGTTCAGGACAGCAGTATTAGAAACACAGGGAGTTCAGGACAGCAGTATTAGAAACACAGGGAGTTCAGGACAGCAGTATTAGAAACACAGGGAGTGCAGGACAGCAGTATGAGAAACACAGGGAGTGCAGGACAGCAGTATGAGAAACACAGGGAGTTCAGGACAGCAGTACTAGAAACACAGGGAGTTCAGGACAGCAGTATTAGAAACACAGGGAGTTCAGGACAGCAGTATTAGAAACACAGGGAGTTCAGGACAGCAGTACTAGAAACACAGGGAGTTCAGGACAGCAGTATTAGAAACACAGGGAGTGCAGGACAGCAGTATTAGAAACACAGGGAGTGCAGGACAGCAGTATGAGAAACACAGGGAGAGCAGGACAGCAGTGTGAGAAACACAGGGAGTTCAGGACAACAGTATTAGAAACACAGGGAGTTCAGGACAGCAGTATTAGAAACACAGGGAGTTCAGGACAACAGTATTAGAAACACAGGGAGTGCAGGACAGCAGTATGAGAAACACAGGGAGTTCAGGACAGCAGTATTAGAAATACAGGGAGTGCAGGACAGCAGTATTGGAAACACAGGGAGTTCAGGACAGCAGTATTAGAAACACAGGGAGTTCAGGACAGCAGTATTGGAAACACAGGGAGTTCAGGACAGCAGTATTAGAAACACAGGGAGTGCAGGACAACAGTATTACAATCACAGGGAGTTCAGGACAGCAGTATTCGAAACACAGGGAGTTCAGGACAGCAGTATTGGAAACACAGGGAGTTCAGGACAGCAGTATTAGAAACACAGGGAGTGCAGGACAACAGTATTACAATCACAGGGAGTTCAGGACAGCAGTATTAGAAACACAGGGAGTTCAGGACAACAGTATTACAATCACAGGGAGTTCAGGACAGCAGTATTAGAAACACAGGGAGTTCAGGACAACAGTATTAGAAACACAGGGAGTTCAGGACAGCAGTATTAGAAACACAGGTAGTTCAGGACAACAGTATTAGAAACACAGGGAGTTCAGGACAGCAGTATTAGAAACACAGGGAGTTCAGGACAGCAGTATTAGAAACACAGGGAGTTCAGGACAACAGTATTAGAAACACAGGGAGTTCAGGACAACAGTATTAGAAACACAGGGAGTTCAGGACAGCAGTATTAGAAATACAGGGAGTTCAGGACAACAGTATAAGAAACACAGGGAGTTCAGGACAACAGTATTACAATCACAGGGAGTTCAGGACAGCAGTATTAGAAACACAGGGAGTTCAGGACAGCAGTATTAGAAACACAGGGAGTTCAGGACAACAGTATTAGAAACACAGGGAGTTCAGGACAGCAGTATTAGAAACACAGGGAGTTCAGGACAACAGTATTAGAAACACAGGGAGTTCAGGACAGCAGTATTAGAAACACAGGGAGTTCAGGACAGCAGTATTAGAAACACAGGGAGTTCAGGACAACAGTATTAGAAACACAGGGAGTTCAGGACAACAGTATTAGAAACACAGGGAGTTCAGGACAGCAGTATTAGAAATACAGGGAGTTCAGGACAACAGTATTAGAAACACAGGGAGTTCAGGACAACAGTATTACAATCACAGGGAGTTCAGGACAGCAGTATTAGAAACACATGGAGTTCAGGACAGCAGTATTAGAAACACAGGGAGTTCAGGACAGCAGTATTAGAAACACAGGGAGTTCAGGACAACAGTATTAGAAAAACAGGGAGTTCAGGACAAGAGTATTAGAAACACAGGGAGTTCAGGACAGCAGTATTAGAAATACAGGGAGTTCAGGACAACAGTATTAGAAACACAGGGAGTTCAGGACAACAGTATTACAATCACAGGGAGTTCAGGACAGCAGTATTAGAAACACAGGGAGTTCAGGACAGCAGTATTAGAAACACAGGGAGTTCAGGACAGCAGTATTAGAAACACAGGGAGTGCAGGACAACAGTATTAGAAACACAGGGAGTTCAGGACAGCAGTATTAGAAATACAGGGAGTTCAGGACAGCAGTATTAGAAACACAGGGAGTTCAGGACAGCAGTATTAGAAATACAGGGAGTTCAGGACAACAGTATTAGAAACACAGGGAGTTCAGGACAGCAGTATTAGAAACACAGGGAGTTCAGGACAGCAGTATTAGAAATACAGGGAGTTCAGGACAGCAGTATTAGAAACACAGGGAGTTCAGGACAACAGTATTAGAAACACAGGGAGTTCAGGACAGCAGTATTAGAAATACAGGGAGTTCAGGACAGCAGTATTAGAAACACAGGGAGTTCAGGACAACAGTATTAGAAACACAGGGAGTTCAGGACAGCAGTATTAGAAACACAGGGAGTTCAGGACAGCAGTATTAGAAACACAGGGAGTTCAGGACAGCAGTATTAGAAATACAGGGAGTTCAGGACAGCAGTATTAGAAACACAGGGAGTTCAGGACAGCATATTAGAAACACAGGGAGTTCAGGACAGCAGTATTAGAAACACAGGGATTTCAGGACAGCAGTATTAGAAACACAGGGAGTTCAGGACAGCAGTATTAGAAACACAGGGTGTTCAGGACAGCAGTATTAGAAACACAGGGAGTTCAGGACAGCAGTATTAGAAACACAGGGAGTTCAGGACAACAGTATTAGAAACACAGGGAGTTCAGGACAGCAGTATTAGAAACACAGGGAGTTCAGGACAGCAGTATTAGAAACACAGGGAGTTCAGGACAGCAGTATTAGAAACACAGGGAGTTCAGGACAGCAGTATTAGAAACACAGGGAGTTCAGGACAGCAGTATTAGAAACACAGGGAGTTCAGGACAGCAGTATTAGAAACACAGGGAGTTCAGGACAGCAGTATTAGAAACACAGGGAGTTCAGGACAACAGTATTAGAAACACAGGGAGTTCAGGACAGCAGTATTAGAAACACAGGGAGTTCAGGACAGCAGTATTAGAAACACAGGGAGTTCAGGACAGCAGTATTAGAAACACAGGGAGTTCAGGACAACAGTATTAGAAACACAGGGAGTTCAGGACAGCAGTATTAGAAACACAGGGAGTTCAGGACAGCAGTATTAGAAACACAGGGAGTTCAGGACAGCAGTATTAGAAACACGGGGAGTTCAGGACAGCAGTATTAGAAACACAGGGAGTTCAGGACAGCAGTATTAGAAATACAGGGAGTTCAGGACAACAGTATTAGAAACACAGGGAGTTCAGGACAGCAGTATTAGAAACACAGGGAGTTCAGGACAGCAGTATTAGAAACACAGGGAGTTCAGGACAACAGTATTAGAAAAACAGGGAGTTCAGGACAACAGTATTAGAAACACAGGGAGTTCAGGACAGCAGTATTAGAAATACAGGGAGTTCAGGACAACAGTATTAGAAACACAGGGAGTTCAGGACAACAGTATTACAATCACAGGGAGTTCAGGACAGCAGTATTAGAAACACAGGGAGTTCAGGACAGCAGTATTAGAAACACAGGGAGTTCAGGACAGCAGTATGAGAAACACAGGGAGTGCAGGACAACAGTATTAGAAACACAGGGAGTTCAGGACAGCAGTATTAGAAATACAGGGAGTTCAGGACAGCAGTATTAGAAACACAGGGAGTTCAGGTCAGCAGTATTAGAAATACAGGGAGTTCAGGACAGCAGTATTAGAAACACAGGGAGTTCAGGACAGCAGTATTAGAAATACAGGGAGTTCAGGACAGCAGTATTTGAAACACAGGGAGTTCAGGACAACAGTATTAGAAACACAGGGAGTTCAGGACAGCAGAATGAGAAACACAGGGAGTTCAGGACAGCAGTATTAGAAACACGGGGAGTTCAGGACAGCAGTATTAGAAACACAGGGAGTTCAGGACAGCAGTATTAGAAACACAGGGAGTTCAGGACAGCAGTATTAGAAACACAGGGAGTTCAGGACAACAGTATTAGAAATACAGGGAGTTCAGGACAGCAGTATTAGAAACACAGGGAGTTCAGGACAGCAGTATTAGAAACACAGGGAGTTCAGGACAGCAGTATTAGAAATACAGGGAGTTCAGGACAACAGTATTAGAAACACAGGGAGTTCAGGACAGCAGTATCAGAAACACAGGGAGTTCAGGACAGCAGTATGAGAAACAGAGGGAGTTCAGGACAGCAGTATTAGAAACACAGGGAGTTCAGGACAGCAGCATTAGAAACACAGGGAGTTCAGGACAGCAGTATTAGAAACACGGAGTTCAGGACAGCAGTATTAGAAACACGGAGTTCAGGACAGCAGTATTAGAAACACAGGGAGTTCAGGACACCAGTATTAGAAACACAGGGAGTTCAGGACAACAGTATTAGAAACACAGGGAGTTCAGGACAGCAGTATTAGAAACACGGGGAGTTCAGGACAGCAGTATTAGAAACACAGGGAGTTCAGGACAGCAGTATTAGAAACACAGGGAGTTCAGGACAGCAGTATTAGAAACACGGGGAGTTCAGGACAGCAGTATTAGAAACACAGGGAGTTCAGGACAGCAGTATTAGAAACACGGAGTTCAGGACAGCAGTATTCGAAACACAGGGAGTTCATGACAGCAGTATTAGAAACACAAGGAGTTCAGGACAGCAGTATTGGAAACACAGGGAGTTCAGGACAGCAGTATTAGAAACACAGGGAGTTCAGGACAACAGTATTAGAAACACAAGGAGTTCAGGACAGCAGTATTGGAAACACAGGGAGTTCAGGACAGCAGTATTAGAAACACAGGGAGTTCAGGACAGCAGTATTAGAAACACAGGGAGTTCAGGACAGCAGTATTAGAAACACAGGGAGTTCAGGACAGCAGTATCAGAAACACAGGGAGTTCAGGACAGCAGTATTAGAAACACAGGGAGTTCAGGACAGCAGTATTAGAAACACAGGGAGTTCAGGACAGCAGTATTAGAAACACAGGGAGTTCAGGACAGCAGTATTAGAAACACAGGGAGTTCAGGACAGCAGTATTAGAAACACAGGGAGTTCAGGACAGCAGTATTAGAAACACAGGGAGTTCAGGACAGCAGTATTAGAAACACGGAGTTCAGGACAGCAGTATTAGAAACACGGAGTTCAGGACAGCAGTATTAGAAACACAGGGAGTTCAGGACACCAGTATTAGAAACACAGGGAGTTCAGGACAACAGTATGAGAAACACAGGGAGTTCAGGACAGCAGTATTAGAAACACAGGGAGTGCAGGACAGCAGTATTAGAAACACAGGGAGTTCAGGACAGCAGTATTAGAAACACAGGGAGTTCAGGACAGCAGTATTAGAAACACGGGGAGTTCAGGACAGCAGTATTAGAAACACAGGGAGTTCAGGACAGCAGTATTAGAAACACGGAGTTCAGGACAGCAGTATTCGAAACACAGGGAGTTCAGGACAGCAGTATTAGAAACACAAGGAGTTCAGGACAGCAGTATTGGAAACACAGGGAGTTCAGGACAGCAGTATTAGAAACACAGGGAGTTCAGGACAACAGTATTAGAAACACAAGGAGTTCAGGACAGCAGTATTGGAAACACAGGGAGTTCAGGACAGCAGTATTAGAAACACAGGGAGTTCAGGACAGCAGTATTAGAAACACAGGGAGTTCAGGACAGCAGTATTAGAAACACAGGGAGTTCAGGACAGCAGTATCAGAAACACAGGGAGTTCAGGACAGCAGTATTAGAAACACAGGGAGTTCAGGACAGCAGTATTAGAAACACAGGGAGTTCAGGACAGCAGTATTAGAAACACAGGGAGTTCAGGACAGCAGTATTAGAAACACAGGGAGTTCAGGACAGCAGTATTAGAAACACAGGGAGTTCAGGACAGCAGAATTAGAAACACAGGGAGTTCAGGACAACAGTATTGGAAACACAGGGAGTTCAGGACAGCAGTATTAGAAACACAGGGAGTTCAGGACAACAGTATTAGAAATACAGGGAGTTCAGGACAACAGTATTAGAAACACAGGGAGTTCAGGACAGCAGTATTAGAAACACAGGGAGTTCAGGACAGCAGTATTAGAAACACAGGGAGTTCAGGACAACAGTATTAGAAATACAGGGAGTTCAGGACAGCAGTATTAGAAACACAGGGAGTTCAGGACAACAGTATTAGAAATACAGGGAGTTCAGGACAACAGTATTAGAAACACGGGGAGTTCAGGACAGCAGTATTAGAAACACAGGGAGTTCAGGACAGCAGTATTAGAAACACAGGGAGTTCAGGACAGCAGTATTAGAAACACGGGGAGTTCAGGACAGCAGTATTAGAAACACAGGGAGTTCAGGACAGCAGTATTAGAAACACGGAGTTCAGGACAGCAGTATTCGAAACACAGGGAGTTCAGGACAGCAGTATTAGAAACACAAGGAGTTCAGGACAGCAGTATTGGAAACACAGGGAGTTCAGGACAGCAGTATTAGAAACACAGGGAGTTCAGGACAACAGTATTAGAAACACAAGGAGTTCAGGACAGCAGTATTGGAAACACAGGGAGTTCAGGACAGCAGTATTAGAAACACAGGGAGTTCAGGACAGCAGTATTAGAAACACAGGGAGTTCAGGACAGCAGTATTAGAAACACAGGGAGTTCAGGACAGCAGTATCAGAAACACAGGGAGTTCAGGACAGCAGTATTAGAAATACAGGGAGTTCAGGACAGCAGTATTGGAAACACAGGGAGTTCAGGACAGCAGTATTGGAAACACAGGGAGTTCAGGACAGCAGTATTGGAAACACAGGGAGTTCAGGACAGCAGTATTAGAAACACAGGGAGTTCAGGACAGCAGTATTAGAAACACAGGGAGTTCAGGACAGCAGTATTAGAAACACAGGGAGTTCAGGACAGCAGTATTAGAAACACAGGGAGTTCAGGACAGCAGTATTAGAAACACAGTGAGTTCAGGACAACAGTATTAGAAACACAGGGAGTTCAGGACAGCAGTATTAGAAACACAGGGAGTTCAGGACAGCAGTATTAGAAATACAGGGAGTTCAGGACAGCAGTATTAGAATCACAGGGAGTTCAGGACAGCAGTATTAGAAACACAGGGAGTTCAGGACAACAGTATTAGAAATACAGGGAGTTCAGGACAACAGTATTAGAAACACAGGGAGTTCAGGACAGCAGTATGAGAAACACAGGGAGTGCAGGACAGCAGTATGAGAAACACAGGGAGTGCAGGACAGCAGTATGAGAAACACAGGGAGTTCAGGACAACAGTATTAGAAACACAGGGAGTTCAGGACAGCAGTATTAGAAACACAGGGAGTTCAGGACAGCAGTATTAGAAACACAGGGAGTTCAGGACAGCAGTATTAGAAACACAGGGAGTTCAGGACAGCAGTATTAGAAACACAGGGAGTTCAGGACAGCAGTATTAGAAACACAGGGAGTTCAGGACAGCAGTATTAGAAACACAGGGAGTTCAGGACAGCAGTATTAGAAACACAGGGAGTGCAGGACAGCAGTATGAGAAACACAGGGAGTGCAGGACAGCAGTATGAGAAACACAGGGAGTTCAGGACAGCAGTACTAGAAACACAGGGAGTTCAGGACAGCAGTATTAGAAACACAGGGAGTTCAGGACAGCAGTATTAGAAACACAGGGAGTTCAGGACAGCAGTACTAGAAACACAGGGAGTTCAGGACAGCAGTATTAGAAACACAGGGAGTGCAGGACAGCAGTATTAGAAACACAGGGAGTGCAGGACAGCAGTATGAGAAACACAGGGAGTGCAGGACAGCAGTGTGAGAAACACAGGGAGTTCAGGACAACAGTATTAGAAACACAGGGAGTTCAGGAGAGCAGTATTAGAAACACAGGGAGTTCAGGACAACAGTATTAGAAACACAGGGAGTGCAGGACAGGAGTATGAGAAAGACAGGGAGTTCAGGACAGCAGTATTAGAAATACAGGGAGTGCAGGACAGCAGTATTGGAAACACAGGGAGTTCAGGACAGCAGTATTAGAAACACAGGGATTTCAGGACAGCAGTATTGGAAACACAGGGAGTTCAGGACAGCAGTATTAGAAACACAGGGAGTGCAGGACAACAGTATTACAATCACAGGGAGTTCAGGACAGCAGTATTCGAAACACAGGGAGTTCAGGACAGCAGTATTGGAAACACAGGGAGTTCAGGACAGCAGTATTAGAAACACAGGGAGTGCAGGACAACAGTATTACAATCACAGGGAGTTCAGGACAGCAGTATTAGAAACACAGGGAGTTCAGGACAACAGTATTACAATCACAGGGAGTTCAGGACAGCAGTATTAGAAACACAGGGAGTTCAGGACAACAGTATTAGAAACACAGGGAGTTCAGGACAGCAGTATTAGAAACACAGGGAGTTCAGGACAGCAGTATTAGAAACACAGGGAGTTCAGGACAACAGTATTAGAAACACAGGGAGTTCAGGACAACAGTATTAGAAACACAGGGAGTTCAGGACAGCAGTATTAGAAATACAGGGAGTTCAGGACAACAGTATAAGAAACACAGGGAGTTCAGGACAACAGTATTACAATCACAGGGAGTTCAGGACAGCAGTATTAGAAACACAGGGAGTTCAGGACAGCAGTATTAGAAACACAGGGAGTTCAGGACAACAGTATTAGAAACACAGGGAGTTCAGGACAGCAGTATTAGAAACACAGGGAGTTCAGGACAACAGTATTAGAAACACAGGGAGTTCAGGACAGCAGTATTAGAAACACAGGGAGTTCAGGACAGCAGTATTAGAAACACAGGGAGTTCAGGACAACAGTATTAGAAACACAGGGAGTTCAGGACAACAGTATTAGAAACACAGGGAGTTCAGGACAGCAGTATTAGAAATACAGGGAGTTCAGGACAACAGTATTAGAAACACAGGGAGTTCAGGACAACAGTATTACAATCACAGGGAGTTCAGGACAGCAGTATTAGAAACACATGGAGTTCAGGACAGCAGTATTAGAAACACAGGGAGTTCAGGACAGCAGTATTAGAAACACAGGGAGTTCAGGACAACAGTATTAGAAAAACAGGGAGTTCAGGACAAGAGTATTAGAAACACAGGGAGTTCAGGACAGCAGTATTAGAAATACAGGGAGTTCAGGACAACAGTATTAGAAACACAGGGAGTTCAGGACAACAGTATTACAATCACAGGGAGTTCAGGACAGCAGTATTAGAAACACAGGGAGTTCAGGACAGCAGTATTAGAAACACAGGGAGTTCAGGACAGCAGTATTAGAAACACAGGGAGTGCAGGACAACAGTATTAGAAACACAGGGAGTTCAGGACAGCAGTATTAGAAATACAGGGAGTTCAGGACAGCAGTATTAGAAACACAGGGAGTTCAGGACAGCAGTATTAGAAATACAGGGAGTTCAGGACAGCAGTATTAGAAACACAGGGAGTTCAGGACAACAGTATTAGAAACACAGGGAGTTCAGGACAGCAGTATTAGAAATACAGGGAGTTCAGGACAGCAGTATTAGAAACACAGGGAGTTCAGGACAACAGTATTAGAAACACAGGGAGTTCAGGACAGCAGTATTAGAAACACAGGGAGTTCAGGACAGCAGTATTAGAAACACAGGGAGTTCAGGACAGCAGTATTAGAAATACAGGGAGTTCAGGACAGCAGTATTAGAAACACAGGGAGTTCAGGACAGCATATTAGAAACACAGGGAGTTCAGGACAGCAGTATTAGAAACACAGGGAGTTCAGGACAGCAGTATTAGAAACACAGGGAGTTCAGGACAGCAGTATTAGAAACACAGGGAGTTCAGGACAGCAGTATTAGAAACACAGGGAGTTCAGGACAGCAGTATTAGAAACACAGGGAGTTCAGGACAACAGTATTAGAAACACAGGGAGTTCAGGACAGCAGTATTAGAAACACAGGGAGTTCAGGACAGCAGTATTAGAAACACAGGGAGTTCAGGACAGCAGTATTAGAAACACAGGGAGTTCAGGACAACAGTATTAGAAACACAGGGAGTTCAGGACAGCAGTATTAGAAACACAGGGAGTTCAGGACAGCAGTATTAGAAACACAGGGAGTTCAGGACAGCAGTATTAGAAACACGGGGAGTTCAGGACAGCAGTATTAGAAACACAGGGAGTTCAGGACAGCAGTATTAGAAATACAGGGAGTTCAGGACAACAGTATTAGAAACACAGGGAGTTCAGGACAGCAGTATTAGAAACACAGGGAGTTCAGGACAGCAGTATTAGAAACACAGGGAGTTCAGGACAACAGTATTAGAAACACAGGGAGTTCAGGACAGCAGTATTAGAAATACAGGGAGTTCAGGACAACAGTATTAGAAACACAGGGAGTTCAGGACAACAGTATTACAATCACAGGGAGTTCAGGACAGCAGTATTAGAAACACAGGGTGTTCAGGACAGCAGTATTAGAAACACAGGGAGTTCAGGACAGCAGTATGAGAAACACAGGGAGTGCAGGACAACAGTATTAGAAACACAGGGAGTTCAGGACAGCAGTATTAGAAATACAGGGAGTTCAGGACAGCAGTATTAGAAACACAGGGAGTTCAGGTCAGCAGTATTAGAAATACAGGGAGTTCAGGACAGCAGTATTAGAAACACAGGGAGTTCAGGACAGCAGTATTAGAAATACAGGGAGTTCAGGACAGCAGTATTTGAAACACAGGGAGTTCAGGACAACAGTATTAGAAACACAGGGAGTTCAGGACAGCAGAATGAGAAACACAGGGAGTTCAGGACAGCAGTATTAGAAACACAGGGAGTTCAGGACAGCAGTATTAGAAACACAGGGAGTTCAGGACAGCAGTATCAGAAACACAGGGAGTTCAGGACAGCAGTATTAGAAACACAGGGAGTTCAGGACAGCAGTATTAGAAACACAGGGAGTTCAGGACAGCAGTATTAGAAACACAGGGAGTTCAGGACAGCAGTATTAGAAACACAGGGAGTTCAGGACAGCAGTATTAGAAACACAGGGAGTTCAGGACAGCAGAATTAGAAACACAGGGAGTTCAGGACAACAGTATTGGAAACACAGGGAGTTCAGGACAGCAGTATTAGAAACACAGGGAGTTCAGGACAACAGTATTAGAAATACAGGGAGTTCAGGACAACAGTATTAGAAACACAGGGAGTTCAGGACAGCAGTATTAGAAACACAGGGAGTTCAGGACAGCAGTATGAGAAACACAGGGAGTTCAGGACAACAGTATTAGAAATACAGGGAGTTCAGGACAGCAGTATTAGAAACACAGGGAGTTCAGGACAACAGTATTAGAAATACAGGGAGTTCAGGACAACAGTATTAGAAACACGGGGAGTTCAGGACAGCAGTATTAGAAACACAGGGAGTTCAGGACAGCAGTATTAGAAACACAGGGAGTTCAGGACAGCAGTATTAGAAACACGGGGAGTTCAGGACAGCAGTATTAGAAACACAGGGAGTTCAGGACAGCAGTATTAGAAACACGGAGTTCAGGACAGCAGTATTCGAAACACAGGGAGTTCAGGACAGCAGTATTAGAAACACAAGGAGTTCAGGACAGCAGTATTGGAAACACAGGGAGTTCAGGACAGCAGTATTAGAAACACAGGGAGTTCAGGACAACAGTATTAGAAACACAAGGAGTTCAGGACAGCAGAATTGGAAACACATGGAGTTCAGGACAGCAGTATTAGAAACACAGGGAGTTCAGGACAGCAGTATTAGAAACACAGGGAGTTCAGGACAGCAGTATTAGAAACACAGGGAGTTCAGGACAGCAGTATCAGAAACACAGGGAGTTCAGGACAGCAGTATTAGAAATACAGGGAGTTCAGGACAGCAGTATTGGAAACACAGGGAGTTCAGGACAGCAGTATTGGAAACACAGGGAGTTCAGGACAGCAGTATTGGAAACACAGGGAGTTCAGGACAGCAGTATTAGAAACACAGGGAGTTCAGGACAGCAGTATTAGAAACACAGGGAGTTCAGGACAGCAGTATTAGAAACACAGGGAGTTCAGGACAGCAGTATTAGAAACACAGGGAGTTCAGGACAACAGTATTAGAAACACAGGGAGTTCAGGACAGCAGTATTAGAAACACAGGGAGTTCAGGACAACAGTATTAGAAATACAGGGAGTTCAGGACAACAGTATTAGAAACACAGGGAGTTCAGGACAGCAGTATTAGAAACACAGGGAGTTCAGGACAGCAGTATTAGAAACACAGGGAGTTCAGGACAACAGTATTAGAAACACAGGGTGTTCAGGACAGCAGTATTAGAAACACGGGGAGTTCAGGACAACAGTATTAGAAACACAGGGAGTTCAGGACAGCAGTATTGGAAACACAGGGAGTTCAGGACAGCAGTATTAGAATCACAGGGAGTTCAGGACAGCAGTATTAGAATCACAGGGAGTTCAGGACAGCAGTATTAGAAACACAGGGAGTTCAGGACAACAGTATTAGAAATACAGGGAGTTCAGGACAGCAGTATTAGAAACACAGGGAGTTCAGGACAACAGTATTAGAAATACAGGGAGTTCAGGACAACAGTATTAGAAACACAGGGAGTTCAGGACAACAGTATTAGAAACACAAGGAGTTCAGGACAGCAGTATTGGAAACACAGGGAGTTCAGGACAGCAGTATTAGAAACACAGGGAGTTCAGGACAGCAGTATTAGAAACACAGGGAGTTCAGGACAGCAGTATTAGAAACACAGGGAGTTCAGGACAGCAGTATCAGAAACACAGGGAGTTCAGGACAGCAGTATTAGAAATACAGGGAGTTCAGGACAGCAGTATTGGAAACACAGGGAGTTCAGGACAGCAGTATTGGAAACACAGGGAGTTCAGGACAGCAGTATTGGAAACACAGGGAGTTCAGGACAGCAGTATTAGAAACACAGGGAGTTCAGGACAGCAGTATTAGAAACACAGGGAGTTCAGGACAGCAGTATTAGAAACACAGGGAGTTCAGGACAGCAGTATTAGAAACACAGGGAGTTCAGGACAACAGTATTAGAAACACAGGGAGTTCAGGACAGCAGTATTAGAAACACAGGGAGTTCAGGACAACAGTATTAGAAATACAGGGAGTTCAGGACAACAGTATTAGAAACACAGGGAGTTCAGGACAGCAGTATTAGAAACACAGGGAGTTCAGGACAGCAGTATTAGAAACACAGGGAGTTCAGGACAACAGTATTAGAAATACAGGGAGTTCAGGACAGCAGTATTAGAAACACAGGGAGTTCAGGACAGCAGTATTGGAAACACAGGGAGTTCAGGACAACAGTATTAGAAATACAGGGAGTTCAGGACAACAGTATTAGAAACACAGGGTGTTCAGGACAGCAGTATTAGAAACACGGGGAGTTCAGGACAACAGTATTAGAAACACAGGGAGTTCAGGACAGCAGTATTGGAAACACAGGGAGTTCAGGACAGCAGTATTAGAATCACAGGGAGTTCAGGACAGCAGTATTAGAATCACAGGGAGTTCAGGACAGCAGTATTGGAAACACAGGGAGTTCAGGACAGCAGTATTGGAAACACAGGGAGTTCAGGACAGCAGTATTAGAAACACAGGGAGTTCAGGACAGCAGTATTAGAAACACAGGGAGTTCAGGACAACAGTATTAGAAATACAGGGAGTTCAGGACAGCAGTATTAGAAACACAGGGACTTCAGGACAGCAGTATTAGAAACACAGGGAGTGCAGGACAGCAGTATTAGAAACACAGGGAGTTCAGGACAGCAGTATTAGAAACACAGGGAGTGCAGGACAGCAGTATTAGAAACACAGGGAGTTCAGGACAGCAGTATTAGAAACACAGGGAGTTCAGGACAGCAGTATTAGAAACACAGGGAGTTCAGGACAGCAGTATTGGAAACACAGGGAGTTCAGGACAGCAGTATTGGAAACACAGGGAGTTCAGGACAACAGTATTAGAAACACAGGGAGTTCAGGACAGCAGCATTGGAAACACAGGGAGTTCAGGACAGCAGTATTAGAAACACAGGGAGTTCAGGACAGCAGTATTAGAAACACAGGGAGTTCAGGACAGCAGTATTAGAAACACAAGGAGTTCAGGACAGCAGTATTAGAAACACAGGGAGTTCAGGACAGCAGTATTGGAAACACAGGGAGTTCAGGACAGCAGTATTAGAAATACAGGGAGTTCAGGACAGCAGTATTAGAAACACAGGGAGTTCAGGACAGCAGTATTAGAAACACAGGGAGTTCAGGACAGCAGTATTAGAAACACAGGGAGTTCAGGACAGCAGTATCAGAAAAACAAGGAGTTCAGGACAGCAGTATTAGAAACACAGGGAGTTCAGGACAGCAGTATTAGAAATACAGGGAGTTCAGGACAGCAGTATTAGAAACACAGGGAGTTCAGGACAGCAGTATTAGAAACACAGGGAGTTCAGGACAGCAGTATTAGAAACACAGGGAGTTCAGGACAGCAGTATTAGAAACACAGGGAGTTCAGGACAGCAGTATTGGAAACACAGGGAGTTCAGGACAGCAGTATTAGAAAAACAGGGAGTTCAGGACAGCAGTATTAGAATCACAGGGAGTTCAGGACAACAGTATTAGAAACACAGGGAGTTCAGGACAGCAGTATTGGAAACTCAGGGAGTTCAGGACAGCAGTATTAGAAACACAGGGAGTTCAGGACAGCAGTATTAGAAACACAGGGAGTTCAGGACAGCAGTATTAGAAACACAAGGAGTTCAGGACAGCAGTATTAGAAACACAGGGAGTTCAGGACAACAGTATTAGAAATACAGGGAGTTCAGGACAGCAGTATTAGAAA
The DNA here is from genome assembly GCF_035084215.1 of Heptranchias perlo. Taxonomy (NCBI): domain Eukaryota; kingdom Metazoa; phylum Chordata; class Chondrichthyes; order Hexanchiformes; family Hexanchidae; genus Heptranchias; species Heptranchias perlo. The sequence goes on from NW_027139476.1 coordinate 114,077, forward strand.
CACAGGGAGTTCAGGACAGCAGTGTTAGAAACACAGGGAGTTCAGGACAGCAGTATTAGAAACACAGGGAGTTCAGGACAGCAGTATTAGAAACACAGGGAGTTCAGGACAGCAGTATTAGAAACACAAGGAGTTCAGGACAGCAGTATTAGAAACACAAGGAGTTCAGGACAGCAGTATTAGAAACACAAGGAGTTCAGGACAGCAGTATTAGAAACACAGGGAGTTCAGGACAGCAGTATTAGAAACACAGGGAGTTCAGGACAGCAGTATTAGAAACACAGGGAGTTCAGGACAACAGTATTAGAAACACAAGGAGTTCAGGACAGCAGTAATAGAAACACAGGGAGTTCAGGACAACAGTATTAGAAACACAAGGAGTTCAGGACAGCAGTATTAGAAACACAAGGAGTTCAGGACAGCAGTATTAGAAACACAGGGAGTTCAGGACAGCAGTATTAGAAACACAGGGAGTTCAGGACAGCAGTATTGGAAACACAGGGAGTTCAGGACAGCAGTATTGGAAACACAGGGAGTTCAGGACAGCAGTATTGGAAACACAGGGAGTTCAGGACAGCAGTATTAGAAACACAGGGAGTTCAGGACAGCAGTATTAGAAACACAGGGAGTTCAGGACAACAGTATTAGAAACACAGGGAGTTCAGGACAACAGTATTAGAAACACAGGGAGTTCAGGACAGCAGTATGAGAAACACAGGGAGTTCAGGACAGCAGTATTGGAAACACAGGGAGTTCAGGACAGCAATATTAGAAACACAGGGAGTTCAGGACAGCAGTATTAGAAACACAGGGAGTTCAGGACAGCAGTATTAGAAACACAGGGAGTTCAGGACAACAGTATTAGAAACACAGGGAGTTCAGGACAGCAGTATTGGAAACACAGGGAGTTCAGGACAGCAGTATTAGAAACACAGGGAGTTCAGGACAGCAGTATTAGAAACACAGGGAGTTCAGGACAGCAGTATTAGAAACACAAGGAGTTCAGGACAGCAGTATTAGAAACACAGGGAGTTCAGGACAGCAGTATTAGAAACACAGGGAGTTCAGGACAGCAGTATTAGAAACACAAGGAGTTCAGGACAGCAGTATTAGAAACACAGGGAGTTCAGGACAACAGTATTAGAAATACAGGGAGTTCAGGACAGCAGTATTAGAAACACAGGGAGTTCAGGACAGCAGTGTTAGAAACACAGGGAGTTCAGGACAGCAGTATTAGAAACACAGGGAGTTCAGGACAGCAGTATTAGAAACACAGGGAGTTCAGGACAGCAGTATTAGAAACACAAGGAGTTCAGGACAGCAGTATTAGAAACACAAGGAGTTCAGGACAGCAGTATTAGAAACACAAGGAGTTCAGGACAGCAGTATTAGAAACACAGGGAGTTCAGGACAGCAGTATTAGAAACACAGGGAGTTCAGGACAGCAGTATTAGAAACACAGGGAGTTCAGGACAACAGTATTAGAAACACAAGGAGTTCAGGACAGCAGTATTAGAAACACAGGGAGTTCAGGACAACAGTATTAGAAACACAAGGAGTTCAGGACAGCAGTATTAGAAACACAAGGAGTTCAGGACAGCAGTATTAGAAACACAGGGAGTTCAGGACAGCAGTATTAGAAACACAGGGAGTTCAGGACAGCAGTATTGGAAACACAGGGAGTTCAGGACAGCAGTATTGGAAACACAGGGAGTTCAGGACAGCAGTATTGGAAACACAGGGAGTTCAGGACAGCAGTATTAGAAACACAGGGAGTTCAGGACAGCAGTATTAGAAACACAGGGAGTTCAGGACAACAGTATTAGAAACACAGGGAGTTCAGGACAACAGTATTAGAAACACAGGGAGTTCAGGACAGCAGTATTAGAAACACAGGGAGTTCAGGACAGCAGTATTGGAAACACAGGGAGTTCAGGACAGCAATATTAGAAACACAGGGAGTTCAGGACAGCAGTATTAGAAACACAGGGAGTTCAGGACAGCAGTATTAGAAACACAGGGAGTTCAGGACAACAGTATTAGAAACACAGGGAGTTCAGGACAGCAGTATTGGAAACACAGGGAGTTCAGGACAGCAGTATTAGAAACACAGGGAGTTCAGGACAGCAGTATTAGAAACACAGGGAGTTCAGGACAGCAGTATTAGAAACACAGGGAGTTCAGGACAGCAGTATTAGAAACACAAGGAGTTCAGGACAGCAGTATTAGAAACACAAGGAGTTCAGGACAGCAGTATTAGAAACACAGGGAGTTCAGGACAACAGTATTAGAAACACAAGGAGTTCAGGACAGCAGTATTAGAAACACAGGGAGTTCAGGACAGCAGTATTAGAAACACAGGGAGTTCAGGACAGCAGTGTTAGAAACACAGGGAGTTCAGGACAGCAGTATTAGAAACACAGGGAGTTCAGGACAGCAGTGTTAGAAACACAGGGAGTTCAGGACAGCAGTATTAGAAACACAGGGAGTTCAGGACAGCAGTATTCGAAACACAGGGAGTTCAGGACAGCAGTATTAGAAACACAAGGAGTTCAGGACAGCAGTATTAGAAACACAAGGAGTTCAGGACAGCAGTATTAGAAACACAAGGAGTTCAGGACAGCAGTATTAGAAACACAGGGAGTTCAGGACAGCAGTATTAGAAACACAGGGAGTTCAGGACAGCAGTATTAGAAACACAGGGAGTTCAGGACAACAGTATTAGAAACACAAGGAGTTCAGGACAGCAGTATTAGAAACACAGGGAGTTCAGGACAACAGTATTAGAAACACAAGGAGTTCAGGACAGCAGTATTAGAAACACAAGGAGTTCAGGACAGCAGTATTAGAAACACAGGGAGTTCAGGACAGCAGTATTAGAAACACAGGGAGTTCAGGACAGCAGTATTGGAAACACAGGGAGTTCAGGACAGCAGTATTGGAAACACAGGGAGTTCAGGACTGCAGTATTGGAAACACAGGGAGTTCAGGACAGCAGTATTAGAAACACAGGGAGTTCAGGACAGCAGTATTAGAAACACAGGGAGTTCAGGACAGCAGTATTAGAAACACAGGGAGTTCAGGACAACAGTATTAGAAACACAGGGAGTTCAGGACAGCAGTATTAGAAACACAGGGAGTTCAGGACAGCAGTATTGGAAACACAGGGAGTTCAGGACAGCAATATTAGAAACACAGGGAGTTCAGGACAGCAGTATTAGAAACACAGGGAGTTCAGGACAGCAGTATTAGAAACACAGGGAGTTCAGGACAACAGTATTAGAAACACAGGGAGTTCAGGACAGCAGTATTGGAAACACAGGGAGTTCAGGACAGCAGTATTAGAAACACAGGGAGTTCAGGACAGCAGTATTAGAAACACAGGGAGTTCAGGACAGCAGTATTAGAAACACAAGGAGTTCAGGACAGCAGTATTAGAAACACAAGGAGTTCAGGACAGCAGTATTAGAAACACAGGGAGTTCAGGACAACAGTATTAGAAACACAAGGAGTTCAGGACAGCAGTATTAGAAACACAGGGAGTTCAGGACAGCAGTATTAGAAACACAGGGAGTTCAGGACAGCAGTATTGGAAACACAGGGAGTTCAGGACAGCAGTATTAGAAACACAGGGAGTTCAGGACAGCAGTATTAGAAACACAGGGAGTTCAGGACAGCAGTATTAGAAACACAGGGAGTTCAGGACAGCAGTATTAGAAACACAGGGAGTTCAGGACAGCAGTATTAGAAACACAGGGAGTTCAGGACAGCAGTATTAGAAACACGGGGAGTTCAGGACAGCAGTATTAGAAACACAGGGAGTTCAGGACAGCAGTATTAGAAACACAGGGAGTTCAGGACAGCAGTATTAGAAACACAGGGAGTTCAGGACAGCAGTATTAGAAACACGGGGAGTTCAGGACAGCAGTATTAGAAACACAGGGAGTTCAGGACAGCAGTATTAGAAACACAGGGAGTTCAGTACAACAGTATTAGAAACACAGGGAGTTCAGGACAGCAGTATTAGAAACACAGGGAGTTCAGGACAGCAGTATTAGAAACACAGGGAGTTCAGGACAGCAGTATTCGAAACACAGGGAGTTCAGGACAGCAGTATTAGAAACACGGGGAGTTCAGGACAACAGTATTAGAAACACAGGGAGTTCAGGACAGCAGTATTAGAAACACAGGGAGTTCAGGACAGCAGTATTAGAAACACAGGGAGTTCAGGACAGCAGTATTCGAAACACAGGGAGTTCAGGACAGCAGTATTAGAAACACAGGGAGTTCAGGACAACAGTATTAGAAATACAAGGAGTTCAGGACAGCAGTATTAGAAACACAGGGAGTTCAGGACAGCAGTATTAGAAACACAGGGAGTTCAGGACAGCAGTATTAGAAACACAGGGAGTTCAAGACAGCAGTATTAGAAACACAGGGAGTTCAGGACAGCAGTATTAGAAACACAGGGAGTTCAAGACAGCAGTATTAGAAACACAGGGAGTTCAGGACAGCAGTATTAGAAACACAGGGAGTTCAGGACAGCAGTATTAGAAACACAGGGAGTTCAGGACAGCAGTATTAGAAACACAGGGAGTTCAGGACAGCAGTATTGGAAACACAGGGAGTTCAGGACAGCAGTATTAGAAACACAGGGAGTTCAGTACAGCAGTATTGGAAACACAGGGAGTTCAGGACAGCAGTATTAGAAACACAGGGAGTTCAGGACAGCAGTATTAGAAATACAGGGAGTTCAGGACAGCAGTATTAGAAACACAGGGAGTTCAGGACAGCAGTATTAGAAACACAGGGAGTTCAGGACAGCAGTATTAGAAACACAGGGAGTTCAAGACAGCAGTATTAGAAACACAGGGAGTTCAGGACAGCAGTATTAGAAACACAGGGAGTTCAGGACAGCAGTATTAGAAACACAGGGAGTGCAGGACAGCAGTATTAGAAACACAGGGAGTTCAGGACAGCAGTATTAGAAACACAGGGAGTTCAGGACAGCAGTATTGGAAACACAGGGAGTTCAGGACAGCAGTATTGGAAACACAGGGAGTTCAGGACAGCAGTATTGGAAACACACGGAGTTCAGGACAGCAGTATTAGAAACACAGGGAGTTCAGGACAGCAGTATTAGAAACACAGGGAGTTCAGGACAGCAGTATTGGAAACACAGGGAGTTCAGGACAGCAGTATTAGAAACACAGGGAGTTCAGGACAGCAGTATTAGAAACACAGGGAGTTCAGGACAGCAGTATCAGAAACACAGGGAGTTCAGGACAGCAGTATTAGAAACACAGGGAGTTCAGGACAGCAGTATTAGAAACACAGGGAGTTCAGGACAGCAGTATCAGAAACACAGGGAGTTCAGGACAGCAGTATTACAATCACAGGGAGTTCAGGACAGCAGTATTAGAAACACAGGGAGTTCAGGACAGCAGTATCAGAAACACAGGGAGTTCAGGACAGCAGTATTAGAAACACAGGGAGTTCAGGACAGCAGTATTAGAAACACAGGGAGTTCAGGACAGCAGTATTAGAAACACAGGGAGTTCAGGACAGCAGTATTAGAAACACAGGGAGTGCAGGACAGCAGTATTAGAAACACAGGGAGTTCAGGACAGCAGTATTAGAAACACAGGGAGTTCAGGACAGCAGTATTAGAAACACAGGGAGTGCAGGACAGCAGTATTAGAAACACAGGGAGTTCAGGACAGCAGTATTAGAAACACAAGGAGTGCAGGACAGCAGTATTAGAAACACAGGGAGTTCAGGACAGCAGTATTAGAAACACAGGGAGTTCAGGACAGCAGTATTAGAAACACAGGGAGTTCAGGACAGCAGTATTAGAAACACAGGGAGTTCAGGACAGCAGTATTAGAAACACAGGCAGTGCAGGACAGCAGTATTAGAAACACAGGGAGTTCAGGACAGCAGTATTAGAAACACAGGGAGTTCAGGACAGCAGTATTAGAAACACAGGGAGTTCAGGACAGCAGTATTAGAAACACAGGGAGTTCAGGACAGCAGTATCAGAAACACAGGGAGTGCAGGACAGCAGTATTAGAAACACAGGGAGTTCAGGACAGCAGTATTAGAAACACAGGGAGTTCAGGACAGCAGTATCAGAAACACAGGGAGTTCAGGACAGCAGTATTAGAAACACGGGGAGTTCAGGACAGCAGTATTAGAAACACAGGGAGTTCAGGACAGCAGTATTAGAAACACAGGGAGTTCAGGACAGCAGTATTAGAAACACAGGGAGTTCAGGACAGCAGTATTAGAAACACAGGGAGTTCAGGACAGCAGTATCAGAAACACAGGGAGTTCAGGACAGCAGTATCAGAAACACAGGGAGTTCAGGACAGCAGTATTAGAAACACGGGGAGTTCAGGACAGCAGTATTAGAAACACAGGGAGTTCAGGACAGCAGTATTACAATCACAGGGAGTTCAGGACAGCAGTATTAGAAACACAGGGAGTGCAGGACAGCAGTATTAGAAACACAGGGAGTTCAGGACAACAGTATTAGAAACACAGGGAGTTCAGGACAGCAGTATTAGAAACACAGGGAGTTCAGGACAGCAGCATTACAATCACAGGGAGTTCAGGACAGCAGTATTAGAAACACAGGGAGTTCAGGACAACAGTATTAGAAACACAGGGAGTTCAGGACAGCAGTATTAGAAACACAGGGAGTTCAGGACAACAGTATTAGAAACACAGGGAGTTCAGGACAGCAGTATCAGAAACACAGGGAGTTCAGGACAGCAGTATCAGAAACACAGGGAGTTCAGGACAGCAGTATTAGAAACACGGGGAGTTCAGGACAGCAGTATTAGAAACACGGGGAGTTCAGGACACAGTATTAGAAACACGGGGAGTTCAGGACAGCAGTATTAGAAACACAGGGAGTTCAGGACAGCAGTATTAGAAACACAGGGAGTTCAGGACAGCAGTATTAGAAACACAGGGAGTTCAGGACAGCAGTATTAGAAACACAGGGAGTTCAGGACAGCAGTATTAGAAATACAGGGAGTTCAGGACAACAGTATTACAATCACAGGGAGTTCAGGTAAGCAGTATTAGAAACACAGGGAGTTCAGGACAGCAGTATTAGAAACACAGGGAGTTCAGGACAGCAGTATTAGAAACACAGGGAGTTCAGGACAGCCGTATTACAATCACAGGGAGTTCAGGACAGCAGTATTACAATCACAGGGAGTTCAGGACAGCAGTATTAGAAACACAGGGAGTTCAGGACAGCAGTATTAGAAACACAGGGAGTTCAGGACAGCAGTATTAGAAACACAGGGAGTTCAGGACAGCAGTATCAGAAACACAGGGAGTTCAGGACAGCAGTATTAGAAACACAGGGAGTTCAGGACAGCAGTATCAGAAACACAGGGAGTTCAGGACAGCAGTATTAGAAACACAGGGAGTTCAGGACAGCAGTATTAGAAACACAGGGAGTTCAGGACAGCAGTATTAGAAACACAGGGAGTTCAGGACAGCAGTATTAGAAACACAGGGAGTTCAGGACAGCAGTATCAGAAACACAGGGAGTTCAGGACAGCAGTATCAGAAACACAGGGAGTTCAGGACAGCAGTATTAGAAACACGGGGAGTTCAGGACAGCGGTATCAGAAACACAGGGAGTTCAGGACAGCAGTATTAGAAACACGGGGAGTTCAGGACAGCAGTATTAGAAACACAGGGAGTTCAGGACAGCAGTATTAGAAACACAGGGAGTTCAGGACAGCAGTATTAGAAACACGGGGAGTTCAGGACAACAGTATTACAATCACAGGGAGTTCAGGACAGCAGTATTAGAAAAACAGGGAGTTCAGGACAGCAGTATTAGAAACACAGGGAGTTCAGGACAGCAGTATTAGAAACACAGGGAGTTCAGGACAACAATATTACAATCACAGGGAGTTCAGGACAGCAGTATTAGAAACACAGGGAGTTCAGGACAGCAGTATTAGAAACACAGGGAGTGCAGGACAGCAGTATTACAATCACAGGGAGTTCAGGACAGCAGTATTAGAAACACAGGGAGTTCAGGACAGCAGTATTAGAAACACAGGGAGTTCAGGACAGCAGTATTAGAAACACAGGGATTTCAGGACAGCAGTATTAGAAACACAGGGAGTTCAGGACAGCAGTATTAGAAACACAGGGAGTGCAGGACAGCAGTATTAGAAACACAGGGAGTTCAGGACAACAGTATTAGAAACACAGGGAGTTCAGGACAACAGTATTAGAAATACAGGGAGTTCAGGACAGCAGTATTAGAAACACAGGGAGTTCAGGACAGCAGTATTAGAAACACAGGGAGTTCAGGACAGCAGTATTAGAAACACAGGGAGTTCAGGACAGCAGTATTAGAAACACAGGGAGTTCAGGACAGCAGTATTAGAAACACAGGGAGTTCAGGACAGCAGTATTAGAAACACAGGGAGTTCAGGACAGCAGTATTAGAAACACAGGGAGTTCAGGACAGCAGTATTAGAAACACAGGGAGTTCAGGACAGCAGTATTCGAAACACAGGGAGTTCAGGACAGCAGTATTAGAAACACAGGGAGTTCAGGACAACAGTATTAGAAATACAGGGAGTTCAGGACAACAGTATTAGAAACACAGGGAGTTCAGGACAGCAGTATTAGAAACACAGGGAGTTCAGGACAGCAGTATTAGAAACACAGGGAGTTCAGGACAACAGTATTAGAAACACAGGGAGTTCAGGACAGCAGTATTAGAAACACAGGGAGTTCAGGACAGCAGTATTAGAAACACAGGGAGTTCAGGACAGCAGTATTAGAAACACAGGGAGTTCAGGACAGCAGTATTAGAAACACAGGGAGTTCAGGACAGCAGTATTAGAAACACAGGGAGTTCAGGACAACAGTATTAGAAATACAGGGAGTTCAGGACAACAGTATTACAATCACAGGGAGTTCAGGACAGCAGTATTAGAAACACAGGGAGTTCAGGACAGCAGTATTAGAAACACAGGGAGTTCAGGACAGCAGTATTAGAAACACGGAGTTCAGGACAGCAGTATTAGAAACACAGGGAGTTCAGGACAACAGTATTAGAAATACAGGGAGTTCAGGACAACAGTATTACAATCACAGGGAGTTCAGGACAGCAGTATTAGAAACACAGGGAGTTCAGGACAGCAGTATTAGAAACATGGGGAGTTCAGGACAGCAGTATTAGAAACACGGAGTTCAGGACAGCAGTATTAGAAACACGGAGTTCAGGACAGCAGTATTAGAAACATGGGGAGTTCAGGACAGCAGTATTAGAAACACAGGGAGTTCAGGACAGCAGTATTAGAAACACAGGGAGTTCAGGACAACAGTATTAGAAACACAGGGAGTTCAGGACAGCAGTATTAGAAACACAGGGAGTTCAGGACAGCAGTATTAGAAACACAGGGAGTTCAGGACAGAAGTATTAGAAACACAGGGAGTTCAGGACAGCAGTATTAGAAACACGGAGTTCAGGACAGCAGTATTAGAAACACGGAGTTCAGGACAGCAGTATTCGAAACACAGGGAGTTCAGGACAGCAGTATTAGAAACACAAGGAGTTCAGGACAGCAGTATTAGAAACACAGGGAGTTCAGGACAACAGTATTAGAAACACAGGGAGTTCAGGACAGCAGTATTAGAAACACAAGGAGTTCAGGACAGCAGTATTAGAAACACAGGGAGTTCAGGACAGCAGTATTGGAAACACAGGGAGTTCAGGACAGCAGTATTAGAAACACAGGGAGTTCAGGACAGCAGTATTAGAAACACAGGGAGTACAGGACAACAGTATTAGAAACACAGGGAGTTCAGGACAGCAGTATTAGAAACACAAGGAGTTCAGGACAGCAGTATCAGAAACACAGGGAGTTCAGGACAACAGTATTAGAAACACAGGGAGTTCAGGACAACAGTATTAGAAACACAGGGAGTTCAGGACAGCAGTATTAGAAACACAGGGAGTTCAGGACAGCAGTATTAGAAACACAGGGAGTACAGGACAACAGTATTAGAAACACAGGGAGTTCAGGACAGCAGTATTAGAAACACAAGGAGTTCAGGACAGCAGTATTAGAAACACAGGGAGTTCAGGACAACAGTATTAGAAACACAGGGAGTTCAGGACAACAGTATTAGAAACACAGGGAGTTCAGGACAGCAGTATTAGAAACACAAGGAGTTCAGGACAGCAGTATTAGAAACACAGGGAGTTCAGGACAGCAGTATTAGAAACACAGGGAGTTCAGGACAGCAGTATTAGAAACACAGGGAGTTCAGGACAGCAGTATTAGAAACACAGGGAGTTCAGGACAGCAGTATTAGAAACACAGGGAGTTCAGGACAACAGTATCAGAAACACAGGGAGTGCAGGACAGCAGTATTAGAAACACAGGGAGTTCAGGACAACAGTATTAGAAACACAGGGAGTTCAGGACAACAGTATTAGAAACACAGGGAGTTCAGGACAACAGTATCAGAAACACAGGGAGTGCAGGACAGCAGTATGAGAAACACAGGGAGTTCAGGACAGCAGTATGAGAAACACAGGGAGTTCAGGACAACAGTATCAGAAACACAGGGAGTGCAGGACAGCAGTATTAGAAACACAGGGAGTTCAGGACAACAGTATTAGAAACACAGGGAGTTCAGGACAACAGTATTAGAAACACAGGGAGTTCAGGACAACAGTATTAGAAACACAGGGAGTTCAGGACAGCAGTATTAGAAACACAGGGAGTTCAGGACAACAGTATCAGAAACACAGGGAGTGCAGGACAGCAGTATTAGAAACACAGGGAGTTCAGGACAGCAGTATGAGAAACACAGAGAGTTCAGGACAGCAGTATTAGAAACACAGTGAGTTCAGGACAGCAGTATTAGAAACACAGGGAGTTCAGGACAACAGTATTAGAAACACAGGGAGTTCAGGACAACAGTATCAGAAACACAGGGAGTGCAGGACAGCAGTATTAGAAACACAGGGAGTTCAGGACAGCAGTATGAGAAACACAGGGAGTGCAGGACAGCAGTATTAGAAACACAGGGAGTGCAGGACAGCAGTATTAGAAACACAGTGAGTTCAGGACAGCAGTATTAGAAACACAGGGAGTTCAGGACAGCAGTATGAGAAACACAGGGAGTGCAGGACAGCAGTATTAGAAACACAGGGAGTTCAGGACAGCAGTATTAGAAACACAGGGAGTTCAGGACAGCAGTATCAGAAACACAGGGAGTTCAGGACAGCAGTATTAGAAACACAGGGAGTTCAGGACAGCAGTATTAGAAACACAGGGAGTTCAGGACAGCAGTATCAGAAACACAGGGAGTTCAGGACAGCAGTATTAGAAACACAGGGAGTTCAGGACAGCAGTATTAGAAACACAGGGAGTTCAGGACAGCAGTATTAGAAACACAGGGAGTTCAGGACAGCAGTATTAGAAACAGGGAGTTCAGGACAGCAGTATCAGAAACACAGGGAGTTCAGGACAGCAGTATTAGAAACACAGGGAGTTCAGGACAGCAGTATTAGAAACACAGGGAGTTCAGGACAGCAGTATTAGAAACACAGGGAGTTCAGGACAGCAGTATTAGAAACACAGGGAGTTCAGGACAGCAGTATTAGAAACACAGGGAGTTCAGGATAGCAGTATTAGAAACACAGGGAGTTCAGGACAGCAGTATTAGAAACACAGGGAGTTCAGGACAGCAGTATTAGAAACACAGGGAGTTCAGGACAGCAGTATTAGAAACACAGGGAGTTCAGGACAGCAGTATTAGAAACACAGGGAGTTCAGGACAGCAGTATTAGAAATACAGGGAGTTCAGGACAGCAGTATTAGAAACACAGGGAGTTCAGGACAGCAGTATTAGAAACACAGGGAGTTCAGGACAGCAGTATTAGAAACACAGGGAGTTCAGGACAGCAGTATTAGAAACACAGGGAGTTCAGGACAGCAGTATTAGAATCACAGGGAGTTCAGGACAGCAGTATTAGAAACACAGGGAGTTCAGGACAGCAGTATTAGAAACACAGGGAGTTCAGGACAGCAGTATTAGAAACACAGGGAGTTCAGGACAGCAGTATTAGAAACACAGGGAGTTCAGGACAACAGTATTAGAAACACAGGGAGTTCAGGACAGCAGTATTAGAAATACAGGGAGTTCAGGACAGCAGTATTAGAAACACAGGGAGTTCAGGACAACAGTATTAGAAACACAGGGAGTTCAGGACAGCAGTATTAGAAACACAGGGAATTCAGGACAGCAGTATTAGAAACACAGGGAGTTCAGGACAGCAGTATTAGAAACACAGGGAGTTCAGGACAGCAGTATTGGAAACACAGGGAGTTCAGGACAACAGTATTGGAAACACAGGGAGTTCAGGACAACAGTATTAGAAATACAGGGAGTTCAGGACAGCAGTATTAGAAACACAGGGAGTTCAGGACAACAGTATTAGAAACACAGGGAGTTCAGGACAGCAGTATTAGAAACACAGGGAGTTCAGGACAGCAGTATTGGAAACACAGGGAGTTCAGGACAACAGTATTAGAAACACAGGGAGTTCAGGACAGCAGTATTGGAAACACAGGGAGTTCAGGACAACAGTATTAGAAACACAGGGAGTTCAGGACAGCAGTATTGGAAACACAGGGAGTTCAGGACAGCAGTATTAGAAACACAGGGAGTTCAGGACAGCAGTATTAGAAACACAGGGAGTTAAGGACAGCAGTATTAGAAACACAGGGAGTTCAGGACAGCAGTATTAGAAACACAGGGAGTTCAGGACAGCAGTATTAGAAACACAGGGAGTTCAGGACAGCAGTATTAGAAACACAGGGAGTTCAGGACAGCAGTATTAGAAACACAGGGAGTTCAGGACAACAGTATCAGAAACACAGGGAGTGCAGGACAGCAGTATTAGAAACACAGGGAGTTCAGGACAACAGTATTAGAAACACAGGGAGTTCAGGACAACAGTATTAGAAACACAGGGAGTTCAGGACAACAGTATCAGAAACACAGGGAGTGCAGGACAGCAGTATTAGAAACACAGGGAGTTCAGGACAGCAGTATGAGAAACACAGGGAGTTCAGGACAACAGTATCAGAAACACAGGGAGTGCAGGACAGCAGTATTAGAAACACAGGGAGTTCAGGACAACAGTATTAGAAACACAGGGAGTTCAGGACAACAGTATTAGAAACACAGGGAGTTCAGGACAACAGTATTAGAAACAGAGGGAGTTCAGGACAGCAGTATTAGAAACACAGGGAGTTCAGGACAACAGTATCAGAAACACAGGGAGTGCAGGACAGCAGTATTAGAAACATAGGGAGTTCAGGACAGCAGTATGAGAAACACAGGGAGTTCAGGACAGCAGTATTAGAAACACAGTGAGTTCAGGACAGCAGTATTAGAAACACAGGGAGTTCAGGACAACAGTATTAGAAACACAGGGAGTTCAGGACAACAGTATCAGAAACACAGGGAGTGCAGGACAGCAGTATTAGAAACACAGGGAGTTCAGGACAGCAGTATGAGAAACACAGGGAGTGCAGGACAGCAGTATTAGAAACACAGGGAGTGCAGGACAGCAGTATTAGAAACACAGTGAGTTCAGGACAGCAGTATTAGAAACACAGGGAGTTCAGGACAGCAGTATGAGAAACACAGGGAGTGCAGGACAGCAGTATTAGAAACACAGGGAGTTCAGGACAGCAGTATTAGAAACACAGGGAGTTCAGGACAGCAGTATCAGAAACACAGGGAGTTCAGGACAGCAGTATTAGAAACACAGGGAGTTCAGGACAGCAGTATTAGAAACACAGGGAGTTCAGGACAGCAGTATCAGAAACACAGGGAGTTCAGGACAGCAGTATTGGAAACACAGGGAGTTCAGGACAACAGTATTAGAAACACAGGGAGTTCAGGACAGCAGTATTAGAAACAGGGAGTTCAGGACAGCAGTATCAGAAACACAGGGAGTTCAGGACAGCAGTATTAGAAACACAGGGAGTTCAGGACAGCAGTATGAGAAACACAGGGAGTTCAGGACAGCAGTATTAGAAACACAGGGAGTTCAGGACAGCAGTATTAGAAACACAGGGAGTTCAGGACAGCAGTATTAGAAACACAGGGAGTTCAGGACAGCAGTATTAGAAACACAGGGAGTTCAGGATAGCAGTATTAGAAACACAGGGAGTTCAGGACAGCAGTATTAGAAACACAGGGAGTTCAGGACAGCAGTATTAGAAACACAGGGAGTTCAGGACAGCAGTATTAGAAACACAGGGAGTTCAGGACAGCAGTATTAGAAACACAGGGAGTTCAGGACAGCAGTATTAGAAATACAGGGAGTTCAGGACAGCAGTATTAGAAACACAGGGAGTTCAGGACAGCAGTATTAGAAACACAGGGAGTTCAGGACAGCAGTATTAGAAACACAGGGAGTTCAGGACAGCAGTATTAGAAACACAGGGAGTTCAGGACAGCAGTATTAGAATCACAGGGAGTTCAGGACAGCAGTATTAGAAACACAGGGAGTTCAGGACAGCAGTATTAGAAACACAGGGAGTTCAGGACAGCAGTATTAGAAACACAGGGAGTTCAGGACAGCAGTATTAGAAACACAGGGAGTTCAGGACAACAGTATTAGAAACACAGGGAGTTCAGGACAGCAGTATTAGAAATACAGGGAGTTCAGGACAGCAGTATTAGAAACACAGGGAGTTCAGGACAACAGTATTAGAAACACAGGGAGTTCAGGACAGCAGTATTAGAAACACAGGGAATTCAGGACAGCAGTATTAGAAACACAGGGAGTTCAGGACAGCAGTATTAGAAACACAGGGAGTTCAGGACAGCAGTATTAGAAACACAGGGAGTGCAGGACAGCAGTATTAGAAACACAGGGAGTTCAGGACAGCAGTATTAGAAACACAGGGAGTGCAGGACAGCAGTATTAGAAACACAGGGAGTTCAGGACAGCAGTATTAGAAACACAGGGAGTTCAGGACAGCAGTATTAGAAACACAGGGAGTGCAGGACAGCAGTATTAGAAACACAGGGAGTTCAGGACAGCAGTATTAGAAACACAGGGAGTTCAGGACAGCAGTATTAGAAACACAGGGAGTTCAGGACAGCAGTATTAGAAACACAGGGAGTTCAGGACAGCAGTATTAGAAACACAGGGAGTGCAGGACAGCAGTATTAGAAACACAGGGAGTTCAGGACAGCAGTATTAGAAATACAGGGAGTTCAGGACAACAGTATTAGAAACACAGGGAGTTCAGGACAGCAGTATTAGAAATACAGGGAATACAGGACAGCAGTATCAGAAACACAGGGAGTTCAGGACAGCAGTATTAGAAACACAGGGAGTGCAGGACAACAGTATTGGAAATACAGGAAGTTCAGGACAACAGTATTAGAAACACAGGGAGTTCAGGACAGCAGTATTAGAAACACAGGGAGTTCAGGACAACAGTATTAGAAACACAGGGAGTTCAGGACAACAGTATTAGAAACACAGGGAGTTCAGGACAACAGTATTAGAAATACAGGGAGTTCAGGACAGCAGTATTAGAAATACAGGGAGTTCAGGACAGCAGTATTAGAAACACAGGGAGTTCAGGACAACAGTATTAGAAATACAGGGAGTTCAGGACAACAGTATTAGAAACACAGGGAGTTCAGGACAGCAGTATTAGAAATACAGGGAGTTCAGGACAGCAGTATTAGAAACACAGGGAGTTCAGGACAACAGTATTAGAAATACAGGGAGTTCAGGACAGCAGTATTAGAAACACAGGGAGTTCAGGACAACAGTATTAGAAACACAGGGAGATCAGGACAGCAGTATTAGAAACACAGGGAGTTCAGGACAACAGTATTAGAAACACAGGGAGTTCAGGACAACAGTATTAGAAACACAGGGAGTTCAGGACAACAGTATTAGAAACACAGGGAGTTCAGGACAGCAGTATTAGAAACACAGGGAGTTCAGGACAGCAGTATTAGAAACACAGGGAGTTCAGGACAGCAGTATTAGAAACACAGGGAGTTCAGGACAGCAGTATTAGAAACACAGGGAGTTCAGGACAGCAGTATTAGAAACACAGGGAGTTCAGGACAACAGTATTGGAAATACAGGGAGTTCAGGACAGCAGTATTAGAAACACAGGGAGTTCAGGACAGCAGTATTAGAAACACAGGGAGTTCAGGACAGCAGTATTAGAAACACAGGGAGTTCAGGACAGCAGTATTAGAAACACAGGGAGTTCAGGACAACAGTATTAGAAACACAGGGAGTTCAGGACAACAGTATTAGAAACACAGGGAGTTCAGGACAGCAGTATTGGAAATACAGGGAGTTCAGGACAACAGTATTAGAAACACGGGGAGTTCAGGACAGCAGTATTAGAAACACAGGGAGTTCAGGACAACAGTATTGGAAATACAGGGAGTTCAGGACAGCATTATTAGAAACACAGGGAGTTCAGGACGGCAGTATTAGAAACACAGGGAGTTCAGGACAACAGTATTAGAAACACAGGGAGTTCAGGACAGCAGTATTGGAAATACAGGGAGTTCAGGACAACAGTATTAGAAACACAGGGAGTTCAGGACAGCAGTATTAGAAACACAGGGAGTTCAGGACAGCAGTATTAGAAACACAGGGAGTTCAGGACAGCAGTATTAGAAACACAGGGAGTTCAGGACAGCAGTATTGGAAACACAGGGAGTTCAGGACAACAGTATTAGAAACACAGGGAGTTCAGGACAGCAGTATTAGAAACACAGGGAGTTCAGGACAGCAGTATTAGAAACACAGGGAGTTCAGGACAGCAGTATTAGAAACACAGGGAGTTCAGGACAGCAGTATTAGAAACACAGGGAGTTCAGGACAACAGTATTAGAAACACAGGGAGTTCAGGACAGCAGTATTGGAAACACAGGGAGTTCAGGACAACAGTATTAGAAACACAGGGAGTTCAGGACAGCAGTATTGGAAACACAGGGAGTTCAGGACAACAGTATTAGAAACACAGGGAGTTCAGGACAGCAGTATTGGAAACACAGGGAGTTCAGCACAACAGTATTAGAAACACAGGGAGTTCAGGACAGCATTATTAGAAACACAGGGAGTTCAGGACAGCACTATTGGAAACACAGGGAGTTCAGGACAACAGTATTAGAAACACAGGGAGTTCAGGACAGCAGTATTAGAAATACAGGGAGTTCAGGACAGCAGTATTAGAAACACAGGGAGTTCAGGACAACAGTATTAGAAACACAGGGAGTTCAGGACAACAGTATTGGAAACACAGGGAGTTCAGGACAACAGTATTAGAAACACAGGGAGTTCAGGACAGCAGTATTGGAAACACAGGGAGTTCAGGACAACAGTATTAGAAACACAGGGAGTTCAGGACAGCAGTATTGGAAACACAGGGAGTTCAGGACAACAGTATTAGAAACACAGGGAGTTCAGGACAGCAGTATTGGAAACACAGGGAGTTCAGGACAACAGTATTACAAACACAGTGTGTTCAGGACAGCAGTATTAGAAACACAGGGAGTTCAGGACAACAGTATTGAAAACACAGGGAGTTCAGGACAACAGTATTAGAAACACAGGGAGTTCAGGACAGCAGTATTGGAAACACAGGGAGTTCAGGACAGCAGTATTAGAAACACAGGGAGTTCAGGACAGCAGTATTAGAAACACAGGGAGTTCAGGACAGCAGTATTAGAAACACAGGGAGTTCAGGACAGCAGTATTAGAAACACAGGGAGTTCAGGACAGCAGTATTAGAAACACAGGGAGTTCAGGACAACAGTATTAGAAACACAGGGAGTTCAGGACAGCAGTATTAGAAACACAGGGAGTTCAGGACAACAGTATTAGAAACACAGGGAGTTCAGGACAGCAGTATTAGAAACACAGGGAGTTCAGGACAACAGTATCAGAAACACAGGGAGTTTAGGACAGCAGTATTAGAAACACAGGGAGTGCAGGACAGCAGTATTAGAAACACAGGGAGTTCAGGACAGCAGTATGAGAAACACAGGGAGTTCAGGACAGCAGTATTAGAAACACAGGGAGTTCAGGACAGCAGTATTAGAAACACAGTGAGTTCAGGACAGCAGTATTAGAAATACAGGGAGTTCAGGACAGCAGTATTGGAAATACAGGGAGTTCAGGACAGCAGTATTAGAAACACAGGGAGTTCAGGACAGCAGTATTAGTAACACAGGGAGTTCAGGACAGCAGTATTAGAAACACAGGGAGTTCAGGACAGCAGTATTAGAAACACAGGGAGTTCAGGACAGCAGTATTAGAAACACAGGGAGTTCAGGACAGCAGTATGAGAAACACAGGGAGTTCAGGACAGCAGTATTGGAAACACAGGGAGTTCAGGACAACAGTATTAGAAACACAGGGAGTTCAGGACAGCAGTATTGGAAACACAGGGAGTTCAGGACAACAGTATTAGAAACACAGGGAGTTCAGGACAACAGTATTAGAAACACAGGGAGTTCAGGACAGCAGTATTAGAAACACAGGGAGTTCAGGACAGCAGTATGAGAAACACAGGGAGTTCAGGACAGCAGTATGAGAAACACAGGGAGTTCAGGACAGCAGTATTAGAAACACAGGAAGTTCAGGACAGCAGTATTAGAAACACAGGGAGTTCAGGACAGCAGTATTAGAAACACAGGGAGTTCAGGACAACAGTGTTAGAAACACAGGGAGTTCAGGACAACAGTATTAGAAACACAGGGAGTGCAGGACAGCAGTATTAGAAACACAGGGAGTGCAGGACAGCAGTATTACAATCACAGGGAGTTCAGGACAGCAGTATTAGAAACACAGGGAGTTCAGGACAGCAGTATGAGAAACACAGGGAGTTCAGGACAGCAGTATTAGAAACACAGGGAGTTCAGGACAGCAGTATTAGAAACACAGGGAGTTCAGGACAGCAGTATTAGAAACACAGGGAGTTCAGGACAACAGTATTAGAAACACAGGGAGTTCAGGACAGCAGTATTAGAAACACAGGGAGTTCAGGACAACAGTATTAGAAACACAGGGAGTTCAGGACAACAGTATTAGAAACACAGGGAGTTCAGGACAGCAGTATTAGAAATACAGGGAGTTCAGGACAACAGTATTAGAAACACAGGGAGTTCAGGACAGCAGTATTAGAAACACAGGGAGTTCAGGACAGCAGTATTAGAAACACAGGGAGTTCAGGATAGCAGTATGAGAAACACAGGGAGTTCAGGACAGCAGTATTAGAAACACGGGGAGTTCAGGACAGCAGTATTAGAAACACAGGGAGTTCAGGACAGCAGTATTAGAAACACGGGGAGTTCAGGACAGCAGTATTAGAAACACAGGGAGTTCAGGACAACAGTATTAGAAACACAGGGAGTTCAGGACAGCAGTATTAGAAATACAGGGAGTTCAGGACAACAGTATTAGAAACACAGGGAGTTCAGGACAGCAGTATTAGAAACACAGGGAGTTCAGGACAGCAGTATTAGAAACACAGGGAGTTCAGGACAGCAGTATTAGAAACACAGGGAGTTCAGGACAGCAGTATTAGAAACACGGGGAGTTCAGGACAGCAGTATTAGAAACACAGGGAGTTCAGGACAGCAGTATTAGAAACACGGGGAGTTCAGGACAGCAGTATTAGAAACACAGGGAGTTCAGGACAGCAGCATTAGAAACACAGGGAGTTCAGGACAACAGTATTAGAAACACAGGGAGTTCAGGACAACAGTATTAGAAACACAGGGAGTTCAGGACAACAGTATTAGAAACACAGGGAGTTCAGGACAGCAGTATTAGAAACACAGGGAGTTCAGGACAACAGTATCAGAAACACAGGGAGTTCAGGACAGCAGTATTGGAAACACAGGGAGTTCAGGACAACAGTATTAGAAACACAGGGAGTTCAGGACAACAGTATTAGAAACACAGGGAGTTCAGGACAACAGTATTAGAAACACAGGGAGTTCAGGACAGCAGTATTAGAAACACAGGGAGTTCAGGACAGCAGTATTAGAAACACATGGAGTTCAGGACAGCAGTATTAGAAACACAGGGAGTTCAGGACAGCAGTATTAGAAACACAGGGAGTTCAGGACAGACGTATTAGAAACACAGGGAGTTCAGGACAACAGTATTAGAAAAACAGGGAGTTCAGGACAACAGTATTAGAAACACAGAGAGTTCAGGACAACAGTATTAGAAACACAGGGAGTTCAGGACAGCAGTATTAGAAACACGGGGAGTTCAGGACAACAGTATTAGAAACACGGGGAGTTCAGGACAACAGTATTAGAAACACAGGGAGTTCAGGACAGCAGTATTAGATACACGGGGAGTTCAGGACAACAGTATTAGAAACACAGGGAGTTCAGGACAACAGTATTAGAAACACGGAGTTCAGGACAGCAGTATTAGAAACACAGGGAGTTCAGGACAGCAGTATTAGAAACACAGGGAGTTCAGGACAGCAGTATTAGAAACACAGGGAGTTCAGGACAGCAGTATTAGAAACACGGGGAGTTCAGGACAGCAGTATTAGAAACACAGGGAGTTCAGGACAGCAGTATTAGAAACACAGGGAGTTCAGGACAGCAGTATTAGAAACACAGGGAGTTCAGGACAGCAGTATTAGAAACACAGGGAGTTCAGGACAGCAGTATTATAAACACAGGGAGTTCAGGACAGCAGTATTAGAAACACAGGGAGTTCAGGACAGCAGTATTAGAAACACAGGGAGTTCAGGACAACAGTATTAGAAACACAGGGAGTTCAGGACAGCAGTATTAGAAACACGGGGAGTTCAGGACAACAGTATTAGAAACACAGGGAGTTCAGGACAGCAGTATTAGAAATACAGGGAGTTCAGGACAACAGTATTAGAAACACAGGGAGTTCAGGACAGCAGTATTAGAAACACAGGGAGTTCAGGACAACAGTATTAGAAACACAGGGAGTTCAGGACAGCAGTATTAGAAACACAGGGAGTTCAGGACAGCAGTATTAGAAACACAGGGAGTTCAGGACAACAGTATTAGAAACACAGGGAGTTCAGGACAGCAGTATTAGAAACACGGGGAGTTCAGGACAGCAGTATTAGAAACACAGGGAGTTCAGGACAGCAGTATTAGAAATACAGGGAGTTCAGGACAACAGTATTAGAAACACAGGGAGTTCAGGACAGCAGTATTAGAAACACAGGGAGTTCAGGACAACAGTATTAGAAACACAGGGAGTTCAGGACAGCAGTATTAGAAACACGGGGAGTTCAGGACAACAGTATTAGAAACACAGGGAGTTCAGGACAGCAGTATTAGAAACACGGGGAGTTCAGGACAACAGTATTAGAAACACAGGGAGTTCAGGACAACAGTACTAGAAACACAGGGAGTTCAGGACAACAGTATTAGAAACACAGGGAGTTCAGGACAGCAGTATTAGAAACACAGGGAGTTCAGGACAACAGTATCAGAAACACAGGGAGTTCAGGACAGCAGTATTGGAAACACAGGGAGTTCAGGACAACAGTATTAGAAACACAGGGAGTTCAGGACAACAGTATTAGAAACACAGGGAGTTCAGGACAACAGTATTAGAAACACAGGGAGTTCAGGACAGCAGTATGAGAAACACAGGGAGTTCAGGACAGCAGTATTAGAAACACAGGGAGTTCAGGACAGCAGTATTAGAAACACAGGGAGTTCAGGACAGCAGTATTAGAAACACAGGGAGTTCAGGACAGACGTATTAGAAACACAGGGAGTTCAGGACAACAGTATTAGAAACACAGGGAGTTCAGGACAACAGTATTAGAAACACAGAGAGTTCAGGACAACAGTATTAGAAACACAGGGAGTTCAGGACAGCAGTATTAGAAACACGGGGAGTTCAGGACAACAGTATTAGAAACACGGGGAGTTCAGGACAACAGTATTAGAAACACAGGGAGTTCAGGACAGCAGTATTAGATACACGGGGAGTTCAGGACAACAGTATCAGAAACACAGGGAGTTCAGGACAACAGTATTAGAAACACGGAGTTCAGGACAGCAGTATTAGAAACACAGGGAGTTCAGGACAGCAGTATTAGAAACACAGGGAGTTCAGGACAGCAGTATTAGAAACACAGGGAGTTCAGGACAGCAGTATTAGAAACACGGGGAGTTCAGGACAGCAGTATTAGAAACACAGGGAGTTCAGGACAGCAGTATTAGAAACACAGGGAGTTCAGGACAGCAGTATTAGAAACACAGGGAGTTCAGGACAGCAGTATTAGAAACACAGGGAGTTCAGGACAGCAGTATTATAAACACAGGGATTTCAGGACAGCAGTATTAGAAACACAGGGAGTTCAGGACAGCAGTATTAGAAACACAGGGAGTTCAGGACAACAGTATTAGAAACACAGGGAGTTCAGGACAGCAGTATTAGAAACACGGGGAGTTCAGGACAACAGTATTAGAAACACAGGGAGTTCAGGACAGCAGTATTAGAAATACAGGGAGTTCAGGACAACAGTATTAGAAACACAGGGAGTTCAGGACAGCAGTATTAGAAACACAGGGAGTTCAGGACAACAGTATTAGAAACACAGGGAGTTCAGGACAGCAGTATTAGAAACACAGGGAGTTCAGGACAGCAGTATTAGAAACACAGGGAGTTCAGGACAACAGTATTAGAAACACGGAGTTCAGGACAGCAGTATTAGAAACACAGGGAGTTCAGGACAACAGTATTAGAAACACAGGGAGTTCAGGACAGCAGTATTAGAAACACGGGGAGTTCAGGACAACAGTATTAGAAACACAGGGAGTTCAGGACAGCAGTATTAGAAACACAGGGAGTTCAGGACAACAGTATTAGAAACACAGGGAGTTCAGGACAGCAGTATTAGAAACTCAGGGAGTTCAGGACAGCAGTATTAGAAACACAGGGAGTTCAGGACAACAGTATTCGAAACACAGGGAGTTCAGGACAGCAGTATTAGAAACACAGGGAGTTCAGGACAGCAGTATTAGAAACACAGGGAGTTCAGGACAGCAGTATTACAATCACAGGGAGTTCAGGACAACAGTATTAGAAACACAGGGAGTTCAGGACAGCAGTATTAGAAACACAGGGAGTTCAGGACAACAGTATTAGAAACACAGGGAGTTCAGGACAGCAGTATTAGAAACACGGGGAGTTCAGGACAACAGTATTAGAAACACAGGGAGTTCAGGACAGCAGTATTAGAAACACAGGGAGTTCAGGACAGCAGTATTAGAAACACAGGGAGTTCAGGACAGCAGTATTAGAAACTCAGGGAGTTCAGGACAGCAGTATTAGAAACACAGGGAGTTCAGGACAACAGTATTAGAAACACAGGGAGTTCAGGACAGCAGTATTAGAAACACAGGGAGTTCAGGACAACAGTATTAGAAACACAGGGAGTTCAGGACAGCAGTATTAGAAACACAGGGAGTTCAGGACAGCAGTATTAGAAACACAGGGAGTTCAGGACAGCAGTATTAGAAACACAGGGAGTTCAGGACAGCAGTATTAGAAACACAGGGAGTTCAGGACAGCAGTATTAGAAACACAGGGAGTTCAGGACAACAGTATTAGAAACACAGGGAGTTCAGGACAGCAGTATTAGAAACACAGGGAGTTCAGGACAACAGTATTAGAAACACGGAGTTCAGGACAGCAGTCTTAGAAACACAGGGAGTTCAGGACAGCAGTATTAGAAACACAGGGAGTTCAGGACAGCAGTATTAGAAACACAGGGAGTTCAGGACAGCAGTATTAGAAACACAGGGAGTTCAGGACAGCAGTATTAGAAACACAGGGAGTTCAGGACAGCAGTATTAGAAATACAGGGAGTTCAGGACAGCAGTATTAGAAACACAGGGAGTTCAGGACAGCAGTATTAGAAACACAGGGAGTTCAGGACAACAGTATTAGAAACACAGGGAGTTCAGGACAGCAGTATTAGAAACACAGGGAGTTCAGGACAGCAGTATTAGAAACACAGGGAGTTCAGGACAGCAGTATTAGAAACACAGGGAGTTCAGGACAACAGTATTAGAAACACAGGGAGTTCAGGACAGCAGTATTAGAAACACAGGGAGTTCAGGACAGCAGTATTAGAAACACAGGGAGTGCAGGACAACAGTATTAGAAACAGGGAGTTCAGGACAGCAGTATTAGAAACACAGGGAGTGCAGGACAACAGTATTAGAAACAGGGAGTTCAGGACAACAGTATTAGAAATACAGGGAGTGCAGGACAACAGTATTAGAAACAGGGAGTTCAGGACAGCAGTATTAGAAACACAGGGAGTTCAGGACAACAGTATTAGAAACACAGGGAGTTCAGGACAGCAGTATTAGAAACACAGGGAGTTCAGGACAGCAGTATTAGAAACACAGGGAGTTCAGGACAACAGTATTAGAAACACAGGGAGTTCAGGACAGCAGTATTGGAAACACAGGGAGTTCAGGACAACAGTATGAGAAACACAGGGAGTTCAGGACAGAATTATTAGAAACACAGGGAGTTCAGGACAGCAGTATTAGAAACACAGGGAGTTCAGGACAGCAGTATGAGAAACACAGGGAGTTCAGGACAGCAGTATTAGAAACACAGGGAGTGCAGGACAGCAGTATTAGAAACACAGGGAGTTCAGGACAACAGTATTAGAAACACAGGGAGTTCAGGACAGAAGTATTAGAAACACATGGAGTTCAGGACAACAGTATGAGAAACACAGGGAGTTCAGGACAGCAGTATTAGAAACACAGGGAGTTCAGGACAGCAGTATTAGAAACACAGGGAGTTCAGGACAACAGTATGAGAAACACAGGGAGTTCAGGACAGCAGTATTAGAAACACAGGGAGTTCAGGACAACAGTATGAGAAACACAGGGAGTTCAGGACAGAAGTATTAGAAACACATGGAGTTCAGGACAGCAGTATTAGAAACACAGGGAGTTCAGGACAACAGTATGAGAAACACAGGGAGTTCAGGACAGCAGTATTAGAAACACAGGGAGTTCAGGATAGCAGTATTAGAAACACAGGGAGTTCAGGACAGCAGTATTAGAAACACAGGGAGTTCAGGACAACAGTATTAGAAACACAGGGAGTGCAGGAGAGCAGTATTAGAAACACAGGGAGTTCAGGACAGAAGTATTAGAAACACATGGAGTTCAGGACAGAAGTATTAGAAACACATGGAGTTCAGGACAGCAGTATTAGAAACACAGGGAGTTCAGGACAGAAGTATTAGAAACACATGGAGTTCAGGACAGAAGTATTAGAAACACAGGGAGTTCAGGACAGCAGTATGAGAAACACAGGGAGTTCAGGACAGCAGTATTAGAAACACTGGGAGTGCAGGACAGCAGTATTAGAAACACAGGGAGTTCAGGACAGCAGTATTAGAAACACAGGGAGTTCAGGACAACAGTATTAGAAACACAGGGAGTTCAGGACAACAGTATTAGAAACACAGGGAGTTCAGGACAGCAGTATTAGAAACACAGGGAGTTCAGGACAGCAGTATTAGAAACACAGGGAGTTCAGGACAGCAGTATTAGAAACACAGGGAGTTCAGGACAGCAGTATTAGAAACACAGGGAGTTCAGGACAGCAGTATTAGAAACACAGGGAGTTCAGGACAGCAGTATTAGAAACACAGGGAGTTCAGGACAGCAGTATGAGAAACACAGGGAGTTCAGGACAGCAGTATTAGAATCACAGGGAGTGCAGGACAGCAGTATGAGAAACACAGGGAGTTCAGGACAGCAGTATTCGAAACACAGGGAGTGCAGGACAGCAGTATTAGATACACAGGGAGTGCAGGACAGCAGTATGAGAAACACAGGGAGTTCAGGACAGCAGTATTAGAAACACAGGGAGTGCAGGACAGCAGTATGAGAAACACAGGGAGTTCAGGACAGCAGTATTAGAAACACAGGGAGTTCAGGACAGCAGTATTAGAAACACAGGGAGTTCAGGACAGCAGTATTAGAAACACAGGGAGTTCAGGACAACAGTATTAGAAACACAGGGAGTTCAGGACAGCAGTATTAGAAACACAGGGAGTTCAGGACAGCAGTATTAGAAACACAGGGAGTGCAGGACAACAGTATTAGAAACAGGGAGTTCAGGACAGCAGTATTAGAAACACAGGGAGTGCAGGACAACAGTATTAGAAACAGGGAGTTCAGGACAACAGTATTAGAAATACAGGGAGTGCAGGACAACAGTATTAGAAACAGGGAGTTCAGGACAGCAGTATTAGAAACACAGGGAGTTCAGGACAACAGTATTAGAAACACAGGGAGTTCAGGACAGCAGTATTAGAAACACAGGGAGTTCAGGACAGCAGTATTAGAAACACAGGGAGTTCAGGACAACAGTATTAGAAACACAGGGAGTTCAGGACAGCAGTATTGGAAACACAGGGAGTTCAGGACAACAGTATGAGAAACACAGGGAGTTCAGGACAGAATTATTAGAAACACAGGGAGTTCAGGACAGCAGTATTAGAAACACAGGGAGTTCAGGACAGCAGTATGAGAAACACAGGGAGTTCAGGACAGCAGTATTAGAAACACAGGGAGTGCAGGACAGCAGTATTAGAAACACAGGGAGTTCAGGACAACAGTATTAGAAACACAGGGAGTTCAGGACAGAAGTATTGGAAACACATGGAGTTCAGGACAACAGTATGAGAAACACAGGGAGTTCAGGACAGCAGTATTAGAAACACAGGGAGTTCAGGACAGCAGTATTAGAAACACAGGGAGTTCAGGACAACAGTATGAGAAACACAGGGAGTTCAGGACAGCAGTATTAGAAACACAGGGAGTTCAGGACAACAGTATGAGAAACACAGGGAGTTCAGGACAGAAGTATTAGAAACACATGGAGTTCAGGACAGCAGTATTAGAAACACAGGGAGTTCAGGACAACAGTATGAGAAACACAGGGAGTTCAGGACAGCAGTATTAGAAACACAGGGAGTTCAGGACAGCAGTATTAGAAACACAGGGAGTTCAGGACAGCAGTATTAGAAACACAGGGAGTTCAGGACAACAGTATTAGAAACACAGGGAGTGCAGGAGAGCAGTATTAGAAACACAGGGAGTTCAGGACAGAAGTATTAGAAACACATGGAGTTCAGGACAGAAGTATTAGAAACACATGGAGTTCAGGACAGCAGTATTAGAAACACAGGGAGTTCAGGACAGAAGTATTAGAAACACATGGAGTTCAGGACAGAAGTATTAGAAACACAGGGAGTTCAGGACAGCAGTATGAGAAACACAGGGAGTTCAGGACAGCAGTATTAGAAACACAGGGAGTGCAGGACAGCAGTATTAGAAACACAGGGAGTTCAGGACAGCAGTATTAGAAACACAGGGAGTTCAGGACAACAGTATTAGAAACACAGGGAGTTCAGGACAACAGTATTAGAAACACAGGGAGTTCAGGACAGCAGTATTAGAAACACAGGGAGTTCAGGACAGCAGTATTAGAAACACAGGGAGTTCAGGACAGCAGTATTAGAAACACAGGGAGTTCAGGACAGCAGTATTAGAAACACAGGGAGTTCAGGACAGCAGTATTAGAAACACAGGGAGTTCAGGACAGCAGTATTAGAAACACAGGGAGTTCAGGACAGCAGTATGAGAAACACAGGGAGTTCAGGACAGCAGTATTAGAATCACAGGGAGTGCAGGACAGCAGTATGAGAAACACAGGGAGTTCAGGACAGCAGTATTCGAAACACAGGGAGTGCAGGACAGCAGTATTAGAAACACAGGGAGTGCAGGACAGCAGTATGAGAAACACAGGGAGTTCAGGACAGCAGTATTAGAAACACAGGGAGTGCAGGACAGCAGTATGAGAAACACAGGGAGTTCAGGACAGCAGTATTAGAAACACAGGGAGTTCAGGACAGCAGTATGAGAAACACAGGGAGTGCAGGACAGCAGTATTAGAAACACAGGGAGTTCAGGACAGCAGTATTAGAAACACAGGGAGTGCAGGACAGCAGTATTAGAAACACAGGGAGTTCAGGACAGCAGTATTAGAAACACAGGGAGTTCAGGACAGCAGTATTAGAAACACAGGGAGTTCAGGACAGCAGTATTGGAAACACAGGGAGTTCAGGACAGCAGTATTAGAAACACAGGGAGTGCAGGACAGCAGTATTGGAAACACAGGGAGTGCAGGACAGCAGTATTAGAAACACAGGGAGTTCAGGACAGCAGTATTGGAAACACAGGGAGTTCAGGACAGCAGTATTAGAAACACAGGGAGTTCAGGACAACAGTATTAGAAACACAGGGAGTTCAGGACAGCAGTATTGGAAACACAGGGAGTGCAGGACAACAGTATTAGAAACACAGGGAGTTCAGGACAGCAGTATTAGAAACACAGGGAGTTCAGGACAGCAGTATTAGAAACACAGGGAGTTCAGGACAGCAGTATTAGAAACACAGGGAGTGCAGGACAACAGGATTAGAAACACGGGGAGTTCAGGACAACAGGATTAGAAACACAGGGAGTTCAGGACAACAGTATTAGAAACACAGGGAGTTCAGGACAGCAGTATTAGAAACACAGGGAGTGCAGGACAGCAGGATTAGAAACACGGGGAGTTCAGGACAACAGGATTAGAAACACAGGGAGTTCAGGACAACAGGATTAGAAACACAGGGAGTTCAGGACAGCAGTATTAGAAACACAGGGAGTTCAGGACAACAGGATTAGAAACACAGGGAGTTCAGGACAGCAGTATTAGAAACACAGGGAGTTCAGGACAGCAGTATTAGAAACACAGGGAGTGCAGGACAACAGGATTAGAAACACAGGGAGTTCAGGACAGCAGTATTAGAAACACAGGGAGTTCAGGACCGCAGTATTGGAAACACAGGGAGTTCAGGACAGCAGTATTAGAAACACAGGGAGTTCAGGACAGCAGTATTAGAAACACAGGGAGTTCAGGACAGCAGTATTAGAAACACAGGGAGTGCAGGACAGCAGTATTAGAAACACAGGGAGTTCAGGACAGCAGTATTAGAAACACAGGGAGTGCAGGACAACAGGATTAGAAACACAGGGAGTTCAGGACAGCAGTATTAGAAACACAGGGAGTGCAGGACAGCAGTATTAGAAACACAGGGAGTTCAGGACAGCAGTATTAGAAACACAGGGAGTTCAGGACAGCAGTATGAGAAACACAGGGAGTGCAGGACAACAGGATTAGAAACACGGGGAGTTCAGGACAACAGGATTAGAAACACAGGGAGTGCAGGACAACAGTATTAGAAATACAGGGAGTTCAGGACAGCAGTATTAGAAACACAGGGAGTACAGGACAACAGTATTAGAAACACAGGGAGTTCAGGACAGCAGTATTAGAAACACAGGGAGTTCAGGACAACAGTATTAGAAACACAGGGAGTTCAGGACAACAGGATTCGAAGCACAGGGAGTTCAGGACAGCAGTATGAGAAACACAGGGAGTTCAGGACAACAGTATTAGAAACCCAGGGAGTTCAGGACAGCAGTATTAGAAACACAGGGAGTTCAGGACAGCAGTATTAGAAACACAGGGAGTTCAGGACAGCAGTATTAGAAACACAGGGAGTTCAGGACAGCAGTATTAGAAACACAGGGAGTTCAGGACAACAGTATTAGAAACACAGGGAGTTCAGGACAGCAGTATTAGAAACACAGGGAGTTCAGGACAGCAGTATTAGAAACACAGGGAGTTCAGGACAGCAGTATTAGAAACACAGGGAGTTCAGGACAGCAGTATTAGAAACACAGGGAGTTCAGGACAGCAGTATTAGAAACACAGGGAGTTCAGGACAACAGTATTAGAAACACAGGGAGTGCAGGACAACAGTATTAGAAATACAGGGAGTTCAGGACAACAGTATTAGAAACACAGGGAGTTCAGTACAACAGTATTAGAAACACAGGGAGTTCAGGACAACAGTATTAGAAACACAGGGAGTTCAGGACAGCAGTATTAGAAACACAGGGAGTGCAGGACAACAGTATTAGAAATACAGGGAGTTCAGGACAACAGTATTAGAAACACAGGGAGTTCAGGACAACAGTATTAGAAACACAGGGAGTTCAGGACAGCAGTATTAGAAACACAGGGAGTTCAGGACAACAGGATTAGAAACACAGGGAGTTCAGGACAACAGGATTAGAAACACAGGGAGTTCAGGACAACAGGATTAGAAACACAGGGAGTTCAGGACAACAGGATTAGAAACACAGGGAGTTCAGGACAACAGGATTAGAAACACGGGGAGTTCAGGACAACAGGATTAGAAACACAGGGAGTTCAGGACAACAGGATTAGAAACACAGGGAGTTCAGGACAACAGGATTAGAAACACAGGGAGTTCAGGACAACAGGATTAGAAACACAGGGAGTTCAGGACAACAGGATTAGAAACACGGGGAGTTCAGGACAGCAGTATTAGAAACACAGGGAGTTCAGGACAGCAGTATTAGAAACACAGGGAGTTCAGGACAGCAGTATTAGAAACACAGGGAGTTCAGGACAGCAGTATTAGAAACACAGGGAGTTCAGGACAGCAGTATTAGAAACACAGGGAGTTCAGGACAACAGTATTAGAAACACAGGGAGTTCAGTACAACAGTATTAGAAACACAGGGAGTTCAGGACAACAGTATTAGAAACACAGGGAGTTCAGGACAGCAGTATTAGAAACACAGGGAGTGCAGGACAACAGTATTAGAAATACAGGGAGTTCAGGACAACAGTATTAGAAACACAGGGAGTTCAGGACAGCAGTATTAGAAACACAGGGAGTTCAGGACAACAGTATTAGAAACACAGGGAGTTCAGGACAGCAGTATTAGAAACACAGGGAGTTCAGGACAACAGGATTAGAAACACAGGGAGTTCAGGACAACAGTATTAGAAACACAGGGAGTTCAGGACAGCAGTATTAGAAACACAGGGAGTTCAGGACAACAGTATTAGAAACACAGGGAGTTCAGGACAGCAGTATTAGAAACACGGGGAGTTCAGGACAACAGTATTAGAAACACAGGGAGTTCAGGACAGCAGTATTAGAAACACAGGGAGTTCAGGACAACAGGATTAGAAACACAGGGAGTTCAGGACAACAGGATTAGAAACACAGGGAGTTCAGGACAACAGGATTAGAAACACAGGGAGTTCAGGACAACAGGATTAGAAACACAGGGAGTTCAGGACAACAGGATTAGAAACACGGGGAGTTCAGGACAACAGGATTAGAAACACAGGGAGTTCAGGACAACAGGATTAGAAACACAGGGAGTTCAGGACAACAGGATTAGAAACACAGGGAGTTCAGGACAACAGGATTAGAAACACAGGGAGTTCAGGACAACAGGATTAGAAACACGGGGAGTTCAGGACAACAGGATTAGAAACACAGGGAGTGCAGGACAACAGTATTAGAACCACAGGGAGTGCAGGACAGCAGTATTGGAAACACGGAGGGCTCAGGACAGCAGTATTAGAAACACAGGGAGTTCAGGACAACAGTATTCGAAACACAGGGAGTTCAGGACAGCAGTATTAGAAACACAGGGAGTTCAGGACAACAGTATTAGAAACACAGGGAGTTCAGGACAACAGTATTAGAAACACAGGGAGTTCAGGACAGCAGTATTAGAAACACAGGGAGTTCAGGACAGCAGTATTAGAAACACAGGGAGTTCAGGACAACAGTATTAGAAACACAGGGAGTTCAGGACAGCAGTATTAGAAACACAGGGAGTTCAGGACAGCAGTATTAGAAACACAGGGAGTTCAGGACAGCAGTATTAGAAATACAGGGAGTTCAGGACAACAGTATTAGAAACACAGGGAGTTCAGGACAGCAGTATTAGAAACACAGGGAGTTCAGGACAGCAGTATTAGAAACACAGGGAGTTCAGGACAGCAGTATTAGAAACACAGGGAGTTCAGGACAGCAGTATTCGAAACACAGGGAGTTCAGGACAGCAGTATTAGAAACACAGGGAGTTCAGGACAGCAGTATTAGAAACACAGGGAGTTCAGGACAGCAGTATTAGAAACACAGGGAGTTCAGGACAGCAGTATTAGAAACACAGGGAGTTCAGGACAGCAGTATTAGAAACACAGGGAGTTCAGGACAGCAGTATTAGAAACACAGGGAGTTCAGGACAGCAGTATTAGAAACACAGGGAGTTCAGGACAACAGTATTAGAAACACAGGGAGTTCAGGACAGCAGTATTAGAAACACAGGGAGTTCAGGACAGCAGTATTAGAAACACAGGGAGTTCAGGACAGCAGTATTAGAAACACAGGGAGTTCAGGACAGCAGTATTAGAAACACAGGGAGTTCAGGACAACATTATTAGAAACACAGGGAGTTCAGGACAGCAGTATTAGAAACACAGGGAGTTCAGGACAGCAGTATTAGAAACACAGGGAGTTCAGGACAGCAGTATTAGAAACACAGGGAGTTCAGGACAGCAGTATTAGAAACACAGGGAGTTCAGGACAACAGTATTAGAAACACAGGGAGTTCAGGACAGCAGTATTAGAAACACAGGGAGTTCAGGACAGCAGTATTAGAAACACAGGGAGTTCAGGACAGCAGTATTAGAAACACAGGGAGTTCAGGACAACAGTATTAGAAACACAGGGAGTTCAGGACAGCAGTATTAGAAACACAGGGAGTTCAGGACAGCAGTATTAGAAACACAGGGAGTTCAGGACAGCAGTATTAGAAACACAGGGAGTTCAGGACAACAGTATTAGAAACACAGGGAGTTCAGGACAGCAGTATTAGAAACACAGGGAGTTCAGGACAGCAGTATTAGAAACACAGGGAGTTCAGGACAGCAGTATTAGAAACACAGGGAGTTCAGGACAGCAGTATTAGAAACACAGGGAGTTCAGGACAACAGTATTAGAAACACAGGGAGTTCAGGACAGCAGTATTAGAAACACAGGGAGTTCAGGACAGCAGTATTAGAAACACAGGGAGTTCAGGACAGCAGTATTAGAAACACAGGGAGTTCAGGACAGCAGTATTAGAAACACAGGGAGTTCAGGACAACAGTATTAGAAACACAGGGAGTTCAGGACAGCAGTATTAGAAACACAGGGAGTTCAGGACAGCAGTATTAGAAACACAGGGAGTTCAGGACAGCAGTATTAGAAACACAGGGAGTTCAGGACAACAGTATTAGAAACACAGGGAGTTCAGGACAGCAGTATTGGAAACACAGGGAGTTCAGGACAGCAGTATTAGAAACACAGGGAGTTCAGGACAGCAGTATTAGAAATACAGGGAGTTCAGGACAGCAGTATTAGAAACACAGGGAGTTCAGGACAGCAGTATTAGAAACACAGGGAGTTCAGGACAGCAGTATTAGAAACACAGGGAGTTCAGGACAGCAGTATTAGAAACACAGGGAGTTCAGGACAGCAGTATTAGAAACATAGGGAGTTCAGGACAACAGTATTAGAAACACAGGGAGTTCAGGACAGCAGTATTAGAAACACAGGGAGTTCAGGACAGCAGTATTAGAAACACAGGGAGTTCAGGACAACAGTATTAGAAACACAGGGAGTTCAGGACAGCAGTATTAGAAACATAGGGAGTTCAGGACAACAGTATTAGAAACACAGGGAGTTCAGGACAGCAGTATTAGAAACACAGGGAGTTCAGGACAGCAGTATTAGAAACACAGGGAGTTCAGGACAGCAGTATTAGAAACACAGGGAGTTCAGGACAACAGTATTAGAAACACAGGGAGTTCAGGACAGCAGTATTAGAAACACAGGGAGTTCAGGACAGCAGTATTAGAAACACAGGGAGTTCAGGACAGCAGTATTAGAAACACGGGGAGTTCAGGACAACAGTATTAGAAACACGGGGAGTTCAGGACAACAGTATTAGAAACACAGGGAGTTCAGGACAACAGTATTAGAAACACAGGGAGTTCAGGACAGCAGTATTAGAAACACAGGGAGTTCAGGACAGCAGTATTAGAAACACAGGGAGTTCAGGACAGCAGTATTAGAAACACAGGGAGTTCAGGACAGCAGTATTAGAAACACAGGGAGTTCAGGACAGCAGTATTAGAAACACAGGGAGTTCAGGACAGCAGTATTAGAAACACAGGGAGTTCAGGACAGCAGTATTAGAAATACAGGGAGTTCAGGACAGCAGTATTAGAAACACAGGGAGTTCAGGACAGCAGTATTAGAAACACAGGGAGTTCAGGACAGCAGTATTAGAAACACAGGGAGTTCAGGACAGCAGTATTAGAAACACAGGGAGTTCAGGACAGCAGTATTAGAAACACAGGGAGTTCAGGACAGCAGTATTAGAAACACAGGGAGTTCAGGACAACAGTATTAGAAACACAGGGAGTTCAGGACAGAAGTATTAGAAACACAGGGAGTTCAGGACAGCAGTATTAGAAACACAGGGAGTTCAGGACAGCAGTATTAGAAACACAGGGAGTTCAGGACAACAGTATTAGAAACACGGGGACTTCAGGACAGCAGTATTAGAAACACAGGGAGTTCAGGACAGCAGTATTAGAAACACAGGGAGTTCAGGACAGCAGTATTAGAAACACAGGGAGTTCAGGACAGCAGTATTAGAAACACAGGGAGTTCAGGACAACAGTATTAGAAACACAGGGAGTTCAGGACAGCAGTATTAGAAACACAGGGAGTTCAGGACAGCAGTATTAGAAACACAGGGAGTTCAGGACAGCAGTATTAGAAACACAGGGAGTTCAGGACAACAGTATTAGAAACACAGGGAGTTCAGGACAACAGTATTAGAAACACAGGGAGTTCAGGACAACAGTATTAGAAACACAGGGAGTTCAGGACAACAGTATTAGAAACACAGGGAGTTCAGGACAACAGTATTAGAAACACAGGGAGTTCAGGACAACAGTATTATAAACACAGGGAGTTCAGGACAACAGTATTAGAAACACAGGGAGTTCAGGACAGCAGTATTAGAAACACAGGGAGTTCAGGACAGCAGTATTAGAAACACAGGGAGTTCAGGACAGCAGTATTGGAAACACAGGGAGTTCAGGACAACAGTATTAGAAACACAGGGAGTTCAGGACAGCAGTATTAGAAACACAGGGAGTTCAGGACAACAGTATTAGAAACACAGGGAGTTCAGGACAGCAGTATTGGAAACAGAGGGAGTTCAGGACAACAGTATTAGAAACACAGGGAGTTCAGGACAACAGTATTAGAAACACAGGGAGTTCAGGACAGCAGTATTAGAAACACAGGGAGTTCAGGACAACAGTATTAGAAACACAGGGAGTTCAGGACAGCAGTATTAGAAATACAGGGAGTTCAGGACAGCAGTATTAGAAACACAGGGAGTTCAGGACAGCAGTATTAGAAACACAGGGAGTTCAGGACAGCAGTATTAGAAACACAGGGAGTTCAGGACAGCAGTATTAGAAACACAGGGAGTTCAGGACAGCAGTATTAGAAACACAGGGAGTTCAGGACAACAGTATTAGAAACACAGGGAGTTCAGGACAACAGTATTAGAAACACAGGGAGTTCAGGACAGCAGTATTAGAAACACAGGGAGTTCAGGACAACAGTATTAGAAACACAGGGAGTTCAGGACAGCAGTATTAGAAACACAGGGAGTTCAGGACAACAGTATTAGAAACACAGGGAGTTCAGGACAGCAGTATTAGAAATACAGGGAGTTCAGGACAGCAGTATTAGAAACACAGGGAGTTCAGGACAGCAGTATTAGAAACACAGGGAGTTCAGGACAGCAGTATTAGAAACACAGGGAGTTCAGGACAGCAGTATTAGAAACACAGGGAGTTCAGGACAGCAGTATTAGAAACACAGGGAGTTCAGGACAGCAGTATTAGAAACACAGGGAGTTCAGGACAGCAGTATTAGAAACACAGGGAGTTCAGGACAGCAGTATTAGAAACAGAGGGACACCTGCTTGCCCGTCCCCTCGCCAGCACCCTCTCCTCTCCCCCTCCCCTCCCCTTTTTGACCCACAACTCCCCTCCCCTCCCCCTCCCGTGCCTCCACCCCCCCACCCCCCGCTCCCCCCCCCCCCGCCCGGAGCAGAGTCTCTTTCGACAGTCTGTGGAGGAGTCTCACCCCTTGGTGTTCGATGGCACGTTGCAGCAGCTCCACAAACTTTTCCTCATCCAGTGCTTTCCCTTCCAATCCGTCTGTTGATCTCAGCAACTCACCCTGTGAAAACACATGCTCCATTTTCAGTCTGATAATCCCAGGGGGTCTCTCATTGACCAGTCCCCTCACAGTGGGTCTCTCACTGACCAGTCCCCTCACAGGGGTCTCTCATTGACCACTCCCCTCACAGCGGTCTCTCATTGACCAGACCCATCACCAGGGGGTCTCTCATTGACCAGTCCCCTCACAGGGGGTCTCTCACTGACCAGTCCCCTCACAGGGGGTCTCTCACTGACCGCTCCCCTCACAGGGGTCTCTCACTGACCACTCCCCTCACAGGGGTCTCTCATTGACCAGTCCCCTCACCAGGGGGTCTCTCACTGACCAGTCCCCTCACAGGGGGTCTCTCACTGACCACTCCCCTCACAGGGGTCTCTCATTGACCAGTCCCCTCACCAGGGGGTCTCTCATTGATCAGTCCCCTCACAGGGGGTCTCTCACTGACCAGTCCCATCACCAGGGGGTCCCTCACTGACCAGTCCCCTCACAGGGGGTCTCTCACTGACCAGTCCCATCACCAGGGGGTCTCTCATTGACCAGTCCCCTCACAGGGGGTCTCTCACTGACCAGTCCCCTCACAGGGGGTCTCTCACTGACCAGTCCCCTCACAGGGGGTCTCTCATTGACCAGTCCCCTCACAGGGGGTCTCTCACTGACCAGTCCCCTCACCAGGGGGTTTCTCACTGACCAATCCCCTCACCAGGGGGTCTCTCACTGACCAGTCCCCTCACAGGGGGTCTCTCATTGACCAATCCCCTCACCAGGGGGTCTCTCACTGATCAATCCCCTCACCAGGGGGTCTCTCAATGACCAGTCCCCTCACAGGGGTCTCTCAATGACCAGTCCCCTCACAGGGGGTCTCTCACTGACCAATCCCCTCACAGGGGGTCTCTCACTGACCAATCCCCTCACCAGGGGATCTCTCATTGACCAGTCCCCTCACAGGGGGTCTCTCACTGACCAGTCCCATCACCTGGGGATCATTGACTGGGATGTCTCCTAACCAATAGGCTAAGAGTGGGTAAGTGGCATAAGTTTGGGATTGATACAGGGATGAGGGGAGAGCGGGGATGGTGGGAGAGCGGGGATGGTGGGAGAGCGGGGATGGTGGGAGAGCGGGGATGGTGGGAGAGCGGGGATGGGGGGAGAGCGGGGATGGGGGGTGGGCGGGGATGGTGGGAGAGCGGGGATGGTGGGAGAGCGGGGATGGTGGGAGAGCGGGGATGGTGGGAGAGCGGGGATGGGGGGAGAGCGGGGATGGGGGGAGAGCGGGGATGGTGGGAGAGCGGGGATGGGGGGAGAGCGGGGATGGTGGGAGAGCGGGGATGGTGGGAGAGCGGGGATGGGGGGAGAGCGGGGATGAGGGGTGAGCGGGGATGGTGGGAGAGCGGGGATGGGGGGAGAGCGGGGATGGTGGGAGAGCGGGGATGGTGGGAGAGCGGGGATGGGGGGAGAGCGGGGATGGTGGGAGAGCGGGGATGGTGGGAGAGCGGGGATGGGGGGAGAGCGGGGATGGGGGGTGGGCGGGGATGGTGGGAGAGCGGGGATGGTGGGAGAGCGGGGATGGTGGGAGAGCGGGGATGGTGGGAGAGCGGGGATGGGGGGAGAGCGGGGATGGTGGGAGAGCGGGGATGGGGGAGAGCGGGGATGGTGGGAGAGCGGGGATGGTGGGAGAGCGGGGATGGGGGGAGAGCGGGGATGAGGGGTGAGCGGGGATGGTGGGAGAGCGGGGATGGGGGGAGAGCGGGGATGGTGGGAGAGCGGGGATGGTGGGAGAGCGGGGATGGGGGGAGAGCGGGGATGAGGGGTGAGCGGGGATGAGGGGAGAGCGGGGATGGGGGGAGAGCGGGGATGGGGGGAGAGCGGGGATGGTGGGAGAGCGGGGATGGTGGGAGAGCGGGGATGGGGGGAGAGCGGGGATGGTGGGAGAGCGGGGATGGGGGGAGAGCGGGGATGGGGGTGAGCGGGGATGGTGGGAGAGCGGGGATGGTGGGAGAGCGGGGATGGTGGGAGAGCGGGGATGGGGGGAGAGCGGGGATGGTGGGAGAGCGGGGATGGGGGGAGAGCGGGGATGAGGGTTGAGCGGGGATGGTGGGAGAGCGGGGATGGTGGGAGAGCGGGGATGGGGGGAGAGCGGGGATGAGGGGTGAGCGGGGATGGTGGGAGAGCGGGGATGGGGGGAGAGCGGGGATGAGGGGTGAGCGGGGATGGTGGGAGAGCGGGGATGGTGGGAGAGCGGGGATGGTGGGAGAGCGGGGATGGTGGGAGAGCGGGGATGGTGGGAGAGCGGGGATGGGGGGAGAGCGGGGATGGTGGGAGAGCGGGGATGGTGGGAGAGCGGGGATGGGGGGAGAGCGGGGATGAGGGGTGAGCGGGGATGGTGGGAGAGCGGGGATGGTGGGAGAGCGGGGATGGGGGGAGAGCGGGGATGAGGGGTGAGCGGGGATGGTGGGAGAGCGGGGATGGGGGGAGAGCGGGGATGGTGGGAGTGACGGGAGAGCGGGGATGGGGGGAGAGCGGGGATGTGGGGTGAGCGGGGATGGTGGGAGAGCGGGGATGTGGGGAGAGCGGGGATGAGGGGTGAGCGGGGATGGTGGGAGAGCGGGGATGGGGGGAGAGCGGGGATGGGGGGAGAGCGGGGATGGGGGGAGTGACGGGAGAGCGGGGATGAGGGGAGAGCGGGGATGTGGGGAGAGCGGGGATGTGGGGAGAGCGGGGATGTGGGGAGAGCGGGGATGAGGGGTGAGCGGGGATGTGGGGAGAGCGGGGATGTGGGGAGAGCGGGGATGTGGGGAGAGCGGGGATGTGGGGAGAGCGGGGATGTGGGGAGAGCGGGGATGAGGGGTGAGCGGGGATGGTGGGAGAGCGGGGATGAGGGGTGAGCGGGGATGGTGGGAGAGCGGGGATGGTGGGAGAGCGGGGATGGGGGGAGAGCGGGGATGGTGGGAGAGCGGGGATGGTGGGAGAGCGGGGATGGGGGGAGAGCGGGGTTGAGGGGTGAGCGGGGATGGTGGGAGAGCGGGGATGGTGGGAGAGCGGGGATGGGGGGAGAGCGGGGATGAGGGGTGAGCGGGGATGGTGGGAGAGCGGGGATGGGGGGAGAGCGGGGATGGTGGGAGTGACGGGAGAGCGGGGATGGGGGGAGAGCGGGGATGTGGGGTGAGCGGGGATGGTGGGAGAGCGGGGATGTGGGGAGAGCGGGGATGAGGGGTGAGCGGGGATGGTGGGAGAGCGGGGATGGGGGGAGAGCGGGGATGGGGGGAGAGCGGGGATGGGGGGAGTGACGGGAGAGCGGGGATGAGGGGAGAGCGGGGATGAGGGGTGAGCGGGGATGTGGGGAGAGCGGGGATGTGGGGAGAGCGGGGATGTGGGGAGAGCGGGGATGTGGGGAGAGCGGGGATGTGGGGAGAGCGGGGATGAGGGGTGAGCGGGGATGGTGGGAGAGCGGGGATGGTGGGAGAGCGGGGATGGGGGGTGGGCGGGGATGGTGGGAGTGACGGGAGAGCGGGGATGGGGGGAGAGCGGGGATGGTGGGAGAGCGGGGATGGTGGGAGAGCGGGGATGGGGGGAGAGCGGGGATGGGGGGAGAGCGGGGATGGTGGGAGTGACGGGAAAGCGGGGATGGGGGGAGAGCGGGGATGGTGGGAGAGCGGGGATGGTGGGAGTGACGGGAGAGCGGGGATGGTGGGAGAGCGGGGATGGGGGGAGAGCGGGGATGGGGGGAGAGCGGGGATGGTGGGATTGACGGGAGAGCGGGGATGGGGGTAGAGCGGGGATGGTGGGAGAGCGGGGATGGGGGGAAGAGCGGGGATGGGGGGAGAGCGGGGATGTGGGGAGAGCGGGGATGTGGGGAGAGCGGGGATGAGGGGTGAGCGGGGATGGTGGGAGAGCGGGGATGGGGGGAGTGACGGGAGAGCGGGGATGGGGGGAGAGCGGGGATGTGGGGAGAGCGGGGATGTGGGGAGAGCGGGGATGTGGGGAGAGCGGGGATGTGGGGAGAGCGGGGATGAGGGGTGAGCGGGGATGGTGGGAGAGCGGGGATGGGGGGAGTGACGGGAGAGCGGGGATGGGGGGAGAGCGGGGATGTGGGGAGAGCGGGGATGGGGGGAGAGCGGGGATGGGGGGAGAGCGGGGATGGTGGGAGTGACGGGAAAGCGGGGATGGGGGGAGAGCGGGGATGGTGGGAGAGCGGGGATGGTGGGAGTGACGGGAGAGCGGGGATGGTGGGAGAGCGGGGATGGGGGGAGAGCGGGGATGGGGGGAGAGCGGGGATGGTGGGATTGACGGGAGAGCGGGGATGGGGGTAGAGCGGGGATGGTGGGAGAGCGGGGATGGGGGGAAGAGCGGGGATGGGGGGAGAGCGGGGATGGGGGGTGGGCGGGGATGAGGGGTGAGCGGGAATGGGGGGAGAGCGGGGATGGTGGGAGAGCGGGGATGGGGGGTGGGCGGGGATGGTGGGAGTGACGGGAGAGCGGGGATGGGGGGAGAGCGGGGATGGTGGGAGAGCGGGGATGGTGGGAGAGCGGGGATGGGGGGAGAGCGGGGATGGGGGGAGAGCGGGGATGGTGGGAGTGACGGGAGAGCGGGGATGGGGGGAGAGCGGGGATGGTGGGAGAGCGGGGATGGTGGGAGAGCGGGGATGGGGGGAGAGCGGGGATGGGGGGAGAGCGGGGATGGGGGGAGAGCGGGGATGGGGGGAGAGCGGGGATGGTGGGAGTGACGGGAGAGCGGGGATGGGGGGAGAGCGGGGATGGTGGGAGAGCGGGGATGGTGGGAGAGCGGGGATGGGGGGAGAGCGGGGATGGGGGGAGAGCGGGGATGGGGGGAGAGCGGGGATGGTGGGAGTGACGGGAGAGCGGGGATGAGGGGAGAGCGGGGATGTGGGGAGAGCGGGGATGGTGGGAGAGCGGGGATGGGGGGTGGGCGGGGATGAGGGGTGAGCGGGGATGGGGGGAGAGCGGGGATGGGGGGAGAGCGGGGATGAGGGGAGAGCGGGGATGTGGGGAGAGCGGGGATGGTGGGAGAGCGGGGATGGGGGGTGAGCGGGGATGGGGGGAGAGCGGGGATGGTGGGAGAGCGGGGATGGGGGGTGGGCGGGGATGGTGGGAGTGACGGGAGAGTGGGGATGGGGGGAGAGCGGGGATGAGGGGAGAGCGGGGATGTGGGATTGATGTCGTGAAGGAAAGCAGATAATTGGACAGTCCTTGGGTTTGTACGCTGGTCATCCGCTAACCTCATTGAGGTTTTTCTGCTCGCAGAGAAATGAAAAAGTTACTCCCAGTGGCAGAATCTTCTCCTTGATCTTCCGTTTCTCCAGGAATTGAGCGAGGCTTTCAGCAATGTGATCAAAGATCTGAAACAGGTAGAGACACATATTAGGGGACGGGTGTTAATCAATCAGTAACAACACTCACTGCATTACACACCAATCAGTAACAACACTCACTGTATTACAAACCAACCAGTAACAACACTCACTGTATTACACACCAATCAGTAACAACACTCACTGTATTACACACCAATCAGTAACAACACTCACTGCATTACACACCAATCAGTAACAACACTCACTGTATTACAAACCAACCAGTAACAACACTCACTGTATTACACACCAATCAGTAACAACACTCACTGTATTACACACCAATCAGTAACAGCACTCACTGTATTACAAACCAACCAGTAACAACACTCACTGTATTACACACCAATCAGTAACAACACTCACTGTATTACACACCAATCAGTAACAGCACTCACTGTATTACAAACCAACCAGTAACAACACTCACTGTATTACACACCAATCAGTAACAACACTCACTGTATTACACACCAATCAGTAACAACACTCACTGTATTACACACCAATCAGTAACAACACTCACTGTATTACACACCAATCAGTAACAACACTCACTGTATTACACACCAATCAGTAACAACACTCACTGTATTACACACCAATCAGTAACAGCACTCACTGTATTACACACCAATCAGTAACAGCACTCACTGTATTACACACCAATCAGTAACAACACTCACTGTATTACACACCAATCAGTAACAGCACTCACTGTATTACACACCAATCAGTAACAACACTCACTGTATTACACACCAATCAGTAACAGCACTCACTGTATTACACACCAATCAGTAACAGCACTCACTGTATTACACACCAATCAGTAACAGCACTCACTGTATTACACACCAATCAGTAACAGCACTCACTGTATTACACACCAATCAGTAACAACACTCACTGTATTACACACCAATCAGTAACAGCACTCACTGTATTACACACCAATCAGTAACAACACTCACTGTATTACACACCAATCAGTAACAACACTCACTGTATTACACACCAATCAGTAACAGCACTCACTGTATTACACACCAATCAGTAACAACACTCACTGTATTACACACCAATCAGTAACAGCACTCACTGTATTACACACCAATCAGTAACAACACTCACTGTATTACACACCAATCAGTAACAGCACTCACTGTATTACACACCAATCAGTAACAGCACTCACTGTATTACACACCAATCAGTAACAACACTCACTGTATTACACACCAATCAGTAACAGCACTCACTGTATTACACACCAATCAGTAACAACACTCACTGTATTACACACCAATCAGTAACAGCACTCACTGTATTACACACCAATCAGTAACAGCACTCACTGTATTACACACCAATCAGTAACAGCACTCACTGTATTACACACCAATCAGTAACAACACTCACTGTATTACACACCAATCAGTAACAGCACTCACTGTATTACACACCAATCAGTAACAGCACTCACTGTATTACACACCAATCAGTAACTTCACACATCAATAACGTCTCAGAAATGCTCGGGAAACAAGGGACTAGTGAGAAGCAGGAATTAAAGGAAATTATTATCATTAAAAAAATAGTGCTGGAGAAATTAATGGGACTGAAAGCCGATGAATTCCCAGGGCCTGATAATTTGCATCCCAGAATAATAAGAGGTCGCCATGGAAATAGTGGATGCATTAGTTGTCATCTTCCAAAATTCTATAGATTATTGTAAGGAATCTTACAACACCAGGTTATAGTCCAACAGTTTTATTTGAAAATCACAAGCTTTCGGAGATTATCTCCTTCGTCAGGTGAGTGAGTGAAAGGTTCTCAAATCGCATATCTTATATTAGGCTGGGAATCAAAGGTGTCGTTGGTGTTCAGACAGGTTAGCCACGGAAAACAGTATGTCCCAGACACTGCGACAACGGATGAACGGACACCGCGCAACAATCGCCAGACAGGAGGGTTCCCTCCCAGTCGGAGAACACTTCAACAGTCAAGGACATTCAGCCACCGATCTTTGGGTAAGCATACTCCAAGGCGGCCTTCGAGACACACGACAACGCAAAATCGTCGAGCAGAAATTGATAGCCAAGTTCCGCACCCATGAGGACGGTCTCAACCGGGATCTTGGGTTCATGTCACGCTACACGTAACCCCACCAGCAAGGGGAAACAAAAGTTATCTGTTTTTAATATAACTGAACATTCTCTCTCTCTCTCTCTCTGCCTTTCGGGTCTCTTTCTCTCTTTGTCTGTGTAATTTGACCCATTGTGTATTCAGTATACTGGGACCTACTGTTTTCCGTGGCTAACCTGTCTGAACACCAACGACACCTTTGATTCCCAGCCTAATATAAGATATGCGATTTGAGAGCCTCTCATTCACTCACTCACCTGACGAAGGACAAAATCTCCGAAAGCTTGTGATTTTCAAATAAAACTGTTGGACTATAACCTGGTGTTGTAAGATTCCTTACATTTGTCCACCCCAGTCCATCACCGGCATCTCCACAT
This sequence comes from Heptranchias perlo, assembly GCF_035084215.1. Taxonomy (NCBI): domain Eukaryota; kingdom Metazoa; phylum Chordata; class Chondrichthyes; order Hexanchiformes; family Hexanchidae; genus Heptranchias; species Heptranchias perlo. The sequence goes on from NW_027139476.1 coordinate 158,387, forward strand.
CATGGCTTCTATAGATTATGGAACAGTTCCTGCAGATTGAAGGGTGGCAAATGTAACCCCACTATTTAAAAAAGGGAGAGAGAAAACAGGGAAATGCAGACGGGCTAGCCTGACATCAGTAGTGGGGAAAATGCTGGAGTCTATTATAAAGGATGTGATAACAGGACACTTAGAAAAAATCAACGGGATTAGACAAAGTCAACATGGGTTTATGAAAGGAAAATCATGTTTGACAAACCTACTGGAGTTTTTTGAGGATGTAACTGGTAGAATAGATAGGGGAGAACCAGTGGATGTGGTGTATTTGGATTTTCAGAAGGCCTTTGATAAAGTCCCACACAAGAGGTTAGTGTGCAAAATTAAAGCACATGGGATTGGGGGGAATATACTGGCATGGATTGAGAATTGGTTGACAGACAGGAAACAGAGAGTAGGAATAAACGGGTCTTTTTCGGGGTGGCAGGCAGTGACTAGTGGGGTACCGCAGGGATCAGTGCTTGGGCCCCAGCTATTCACAATATATATCAATGATTTGGATGAGGGAACCAAATGTGATATTTCCAAGTTTGCTGACGACACAAAACTAGGTGGGATTGTAAGTTGTGAGGAGGATGCAAAGAGGCTTCAAGGTGATTTTGACAAGTTGAGTGAATGGGCAAATACATGGCAGATGCAGTATAACATGGATAAATGTGAAGTTATCCACTTCGGAAGGAAAAACAGAAAGGCAGAGTATTATTTAAATGGTGATAGATTGGGGAATGTTGATGTACAAAGGGACCTGAGTGTTCTTGTACACCAGTCACTGAAAGCAAACATTCAGGTGCAGCAAGCAGTTAGGAAGGCAAATGGTATGTTGGCCTTCATTGCAAGAGGATTTGAGTACAGGAGCAGGGATGTCTTACTGCAGTTATACAGGGCCTTGGTGAGACCACACCTGGAGTATTGTGTGCAGTTTTGGTCTCCTTACCTAAGAAAGGATATACTTGCCATAGAGGGAGTGCAGCGAAGGTTCACCAGACTGATTCCTGGGATGGCAGGACTGTCGTATGAGGAGAGATTGGGTCGACTAGGCCTGTATTCACTAGAGTTTAGAAGAATGAGAGGAGATCTCATTGAAATGTATAAAATTCTAACAGGACGAGATAGACTGGATGCAGGGAGGATGTTTCCCCTGGCTGGGGGTCTAGACCCAGGGGTCACAGTCTCAGGATACGGGGTAGGACATTTAGGACTGAGATGAGGAGAAATTTCTTCACTCAGAGGGTGGTGAACCTGTGGAATTCTCTACCACATAAGGCTGTGGAGGCCAAGTCACTGAATATATTTAAGATGGAGATAGATAGATTTCTGGACACAAAAGGCATCAAGGGGTATGGGGAGAGAGCGGGAATATGGTATTGAGATAGAGGATCAGCCATGATCATATTGAATGGTGGAGCAGGCTCGAAGGGCCGAATGGCCTCCTCCTGCTCCTATTCTCTATGTTTCTATAACATCTCTCAATGTATTACACATTAATCTGTAACAGCAGTCATTGTAATATGCACCAATCAGCATAAGAACTCCCTTTATTACACTTCAATCAGTAAGCGCACTCGCTGCAGTACACCTCAATCAATTACAGCACTCGCTGCAGTACACCTCAATCAATTACAGCACTCGCTGCAGTACACCTCAATCAATTACAGCACTCACTGCATTACACCTCAATCAATTACAGCACTCGCTGCAGTACACCTCAATCAATTACAGCACTCACTGCATTACACCTCAATCAATTACAGCACTCACTGCATTACACCTCAATCAATTACAGCACTCACTGCATTACACCTCAATCAATTACAGCACTCACTGCATTACACCTCAATCAATTACAGCACTCACTGCATTACACCTCAATCAATTACAGCACTCACTGCATTACACCTCAATCAATTACAGCACTCACTGCATTACACCTCAATCAATTACAGCACTCACTGCATTACACCTCAATCAATTACAGCACTCACTGCATTACACCTCAATCAATCACAGCACTCACTGCATTACATATCAATCAATCACAACACTCACTGCATTACACATCAATCAATTACAGCACTCACTGCATTACACCACAATCAATCACAGCACTCACTGCATTACACCTCAATCAATCACAGCACTCACTGCATTACACCTCAATCAATTACAGCACTCACTGCATTACACATCAATCCATTACAGCACTCACTGCATTACACATCAATCATTAAAAGCACTCACTGCATTACACATCAATCATTAAAAGCACTCACTGCATTACACATCAATCCATTACAGCACTCACTGCATTACACATCAATCCATTACAGCACTCACTGCATTACACATCAATCATTAAAAGCACTCACTGCATTACACATCAATCCATTACAGCACTCACTGCATTACACATCAATCATTAAAAGCACTCGCTGTATTAAACATCAATCAGTAATAATAGGTTTATTTGGTGTATCTCTCTGTGTATACGGGGGGTGGGAGTGTATATTTATTTGGTATATCTCTATACGGGGGGTGGGAGTGTATATTTATTTGGTATATCTCTATACGGGGGGTGGGAGTGTATATTTATTTGGTATATCTCTATACGGGGGATGGGAGTGTATATTTATTTGGTATATCTCTATACAGGGGGTGGGAGTGTATATTTATTTGGTATATCTCTATACGGGGGGTGGGAGTGTATATTTATTTGGTATATCTCTATACGGGGGGTGGGAGTGTATATTTATTTGGTATATCTCTATACAGGGGGTGGGAGTGTATATTTATTTGGTATATCTCTATACGGGGGGTGGGAGTGTATATGTATTTGGTATATCTCTATACGGGGGGTGGGAGTGTATATTTATTTGGTATATCTCTATACGGGGGGTGGGAGTGTATATTTATTTGGTATATCTCTATACGGGGGATGGGAGTGTATATTTATTTGGTATATCTCTATACAGGGGGTGGGAGTGTATATTTATTTGGTATATCTCTATACAGGGGGTGGGAGTGTATATTTATTTGGTATATCTCTATACGGGGGGTGGGAGTGTATATTTATTTGGTATATCTCTATACAGGGGGTGGGAGTGTGCGTTTATTTGGTATATCTCTATACAGGGGGTGGGAGTGTATATTTATTTGGTATATCTCTATACGGGGGGTGGGAGTGTATATTTATTTGGTATATCTCTATACGGGGGATGGGAGTGTATATTTATTTGGTATATCTCTCTGTGTATACGGGTGGTGGGAGTGTGCGTTTATTTGATATATCTCTATACGGGGGGTGGGAGTGTATATTTATTTGGTATATCTCTATACGGGGGGTGGGAGTGTGCGTTTATTTGGTATATCTCTATACGGGGGGTGGGAGTGTGCGTTTATTTGGTATATCTCTATACGGGGGGTGGGAGTGTATATTTATTTGGTATATCTCTCTGTGTATACGGGTGGTGGGAGTGTATATTTATTTGGTATATCTCTCTGTGTATACGGGTGGTGGGAGTGTGCGTTTATTTGGTATATCTCTCTGTGTATACGGGGGGTGGGAGTGTATGTTTATTTGGTATATCTCTCTGTGTATACGGGTGGTGGGAGTGTATATTTATTTGGTATATCTCTATACGGGGGGTGGGAGTGTGCATTTATTTGGTATATCTCTCTGTGTATACGGGGGGAGGGAGTGTATATTTATTTGGTATATCTCTATACGGGGGGTGGGAGTGTGCATTTATTTGGTATATCTCTCTGTGTATACGGGGGGAGGGAGTGTATATTTATTTGGTATATCTCTCTGTGTATACGGGTGGTGGGAGTGTATATTTATTTGGTATATCTCTCTATGTATACGGGTGGTGGGAGTGTGCGTTTATTTGGTATATCTCTCTGTGTATACGGGGGGAGGGAGTGTATATTTATTTGGTATATCTCTCTGTGTATACGGGGGATGGGTGTGTGCGTTTATTTGGTATATCTCTCTGTGTATACGGGGGGAGGGAGTGTATATTTATTTGGTATATCTCTCTGTGTATACGGGTGGTGGGAGTGTATATTTATTTGGTATATCTCTGTGTATACTGGGGGTGGGAGTGTATATTTATTTGGTATATCTCTCTGTGTATATGGGGGATGGGAGTGTGCGTTTATTTGGTATATCTCTATACGGGGGGTGGGAGTGTGCGTTTATTTGGTATATCTCTGTGTATATGGGGGGTGGGAGTGTATATTTATTTGGTATATCTATCTGTGTATACGGGGGATGGGAGTGTGCGTTTATTTGGTATATCTCTCTGTGTATACGGGGGGTGGGAGTGTATGTTTATTTGGTATATCTCTGTGTATACGGGGGGTGGGAGTGTATATTTATTTGGTATATCTCTATACGGGGGGTGGGAGTGTGCATTTATTTGGTATATCTCTCTGTGTATACGGGGGATGGGAGTGTATATTTATTTGGTATATCTTTATACGGGGGGTGGGAGTGTATATGTATTTGGTATATCTCTATACGGGGGGTGGGAGTGTGCGTTTATTTGGTATATCTCTATACGGGGGGTGGGAGTGTATATTTATTTGGTATATCTCTATACGGGGGGTGGGAGTGTATATTTATTTGGTATATCTCTATACGGGGGGTGGGAGTGTATATTTATTTGGTATATCTCTATACGGGGGGTGGGAGTGTATATTTCTTTGGTATATCTCTATACGGGGGGTGGGAGTGTATATTTATTTGGTATATCTCTATACGGGGGGGTGGGAGTGTATATTTATTTGGTATATCTCTATACGGGGGATGGGAGTGTATATTTATTTGGTATATCTCTATACGGGGGATGGGAGTGTATATTTATTTGGTATATCTCTATACGGGGGATGGGAGTGTATATTTATTTGGTATATCTCTATACGGGGGATGGGAGTGTATATTTAACTGGTATATCTCTCTGTGTATACGGGTGGTGGGAGTGTATATTTATTTGGTATATCTCTCTGTGTATACGGGGGGAGGGAGTGTATATTTATTTGGTATATCTCTCTGTGTATATGGGGGGTGGGAGTGTGCGTTTATTTGGTATATCTCTCTGTGTATACTGGGGGTGGGAGTGTATATTTATTTGGTATATCTCTGTGTATACGGGTGGTGGGAGTGTATATTTATTTGGTATATCTCTATACGGGGGGGTGGGAGTGTTTATTTATTTGGTATATCTCTATACGGGGGATGGGAGTGTATATTTATTTGGTATATCTCTATACGGGGGATGGGAGTGTATATTTATTTGGTATATCTCTATACGGGGGATGGGAGTGTATATTTATTTGGTATATCTCTCTGTGTATACGGGTGGTGGGAGTGTATATTTATTTGGTATATCTCTCTGTGTATACGGGGGATGGGAGTGTGCGTTTATTTGGTATATCTCTCTGTGTATACGGGGGGAGGGAGTGTATATTTATTTGGTATATCTCTCTGTGTATACGGGGGGTGGGAGTGTGCGTTTATTTGGTATATCTCTCTGTGTATACTGGGGGTGGGAGTGTATATTTATTTGGTATATCTCTGTGTATACGGGTGGTGGGAGTGTATATTTATTTGGTATATCTCTCTGTGTATACGGGAGGTGGGAGTGTATGTTTATTTGGTATATCTCTATACGGGGGGTGGGAGTGTATATTTATTTGGTATATCTCTATACGGGGGGTGGGAGTGTATATTTATTTGGTATATCTCTGTGTATACGGGGGGTGGGAGTGTATATTTATTTGGTATATCTCTATACGGGGTTGGGAGTGTATATTTATTTGGTATATCTCTCTGTGTAGAGGGAGGACCTTTGCTCCTGTGCCCAGTTTGACCTGCTCCGGTATGTTGTACACTTCACTCTCTGTGGGCACGTTGCAATTGGGCTTCTCGGTGATCTTCACCCATTCGATTCGGAACTTGGTCCTCCAAAGGTCAAGAACCAGAAATTCCCCCTTTTCTGTGAAGAGCAGGAAGCCAATGTTTGATCAGCGATAGACCAGTGACCCAGGAGTTTACCAGTGCAGGAGGTCATCCAGGACCCTCGCCCCCACCCTCTGCAGTTAGACTCAGAACCTCCATCAAAGCACTCTCACAGTGAGACTGGCCGTCTCAGACCAGGCCGCACGGTGAGACTGGCCGTCTCAGACCAGACCTCACGGTGAGACTGACCATCTCAGACCAGACCTCACGGTGAGACTGGCCGTCTCAGACCAGACCTCACGGTGAGACTGGCCGTCTCAGACCAGACCTCACGGTGAGACTGGCCGTCTCAGACCAGACCTCACGGTGAGACTGACCATCTCAGACAAGGCCACACGGTGAGACTGACCATCTCAGACCAGACCGCACGGTGAGACTGGCCGTCTCAGACCAGACATCACGGTGAGACTGGCCGTCTCAGACCAGACCGCACGGTGAGACTGGCCGTCTCAGACCAGACCTCACGGTGAGACTGGCCGTCTCAGACCAGACCACACGGTGAGACTGGCCATCTCAGACCAGACCTCACGGTGAGACTGGCCGTCTCAGACCAGACCTCACAGTGAGACTGGCCGTCTCAGACCAGACCGCACGGTGAGACTGGCCGTCTCAGACCAGACCGCACGGTGAGACTGACCGTCTCAGACCAGACCACACGGTGAGACTGGCCGTCTCAGACCAGACCTCACGGTGAGACTGACCGTCTCAGACCAGAACGCACAGTGAGACCGACCGTCTCAGACCAGACCTCACGGTGAGACTGACCGTCTCAGACCAGAACGCACAGTGAGACCGACCGTCTCAGACCAGACCTCACGGTGAGACTGACTGTCTCAGACCAGAACGCACAGTGAGACCGACCGTCTCAGACCAGACCACACGGTGAGACTGACCGTCTCAGACCAGACCTCACGGTGAGACTGGCCGTCTCAGACCCCACGGTGAGACTGACCGTCTCAGACCAGAACGCACAGTGAGACCGACCGTCTCAGACCAGACCTCACGGTGAGACCAACCGTCTCGGACCCCACGGTGAGACCGACCGTCTCAGACCAGACCTCACGGTGAGACCGACCGTCTCGGACCCCGCGGTGAGACCGACCGTCTCAGACCACACAAATCCCCAGGGCCTGATAATCTACATCCCAGAGTACTAAAGGAAGTGTCCCTGGAAATAGTGGATGCGTTGGTGATCATCTTCCAAAGTTCTATAGACTCTGGAACAGTTCCTACAGATTGGAGGGTGGCAAATGTAACCCCACTATTTAAAAAAGGAGGGAGAGAAAAAACAGAGAATTACAGACCAGTTATCCTAACATCAGTAGTGGGGAAAATGCTCGAATCTATTATAAAATATGTGATAACAGAACACTTGGAGGGCATTAACAGGATTGGACAAAGTCAGCATGGGTTTATGAAAGGGAAATCACGCTTAACAAATCTACTGGAGTTTTTTGAGGATGTAACTAGTAGAATAGATAGGGGGAACCAGTGGATGTGGTGTATTTGGATTTTCAGAAGGCTTTTGATAAAGTCCCACACAAGAGGTTAGTGTGCAAAATTAAAGCACATGGGATTGGGGGGAATATACTGGCATGGATTGAGAATTGGTTGACAGACAGGAAACAGAGAGTAGGAATAAACGGGTCTTTTTCCGGGTGGCAGGCAGTGACTAGTGGGGTACCGCAGTGATCAGTGCTTGGGCCCCAGCTATTCACAATATATATCAATGATTTGGATGAGGGAACGGAATGTAACATTTCCAAGTTTGCAGACGACACAAAACTGGGCTGGAATGTGAGCTGTGAGGAGGATGCAAAGAGGCTCCAATGTGATTTAGACAAGTTGGGTGAGTGGGCAAGAACATGGCAGATGCAGTATAACGTGGATAAATGTGAGGTTATCCACTTTGGTTGTAAAAACAGAAAGGCAGATTATTATCTGAATGGTGATAGATTGAGAAAAGGGGAGGTGCAATGAGACCTGGGTGTCCTTGTACACCAGTCGCTGAAAGCGAGCATTCAGGTGCAGCAAGCAGTTTGGAAGGCGAATGGTATGTTGGCCTTCATTGCAAGAGGATTTGAGTACAGGAACAGGGATGTCTTACTGCAGTTATACAGGGCCTTGGTGAGACCACATCTGGAGTATTGTGTGCTGTTTTGGTCTCCTTATCTGAGGAAGGATGTCCTTGCCATGGAGGGAGTGCAACGAAAGTTTACCAGACTGATTGCTGGGATGGCAGGACTGACGTATGAGGAGAGATTGGGTCAACTATGCCTATATTCACTAGAGTTTAGAAGAATGAGAGGTGATCCCATTGAAACATATAAAATTCTAACAGGACTAGACAGACTAGATGTAGGGAGGATGTTCCCGATGTCTGGGGAGTCCAGAACCAGGGGTCACAGTCTCAGGATACGGGGTATGCCATTTAGAACCGAGATGAGGAGAAATTTCTTCACTCAGAGGGTGGTGAACCTGTGGAATTCTCTACCACAGAAGGCAGTGGAGGCCAAGTCATTAGATGTATTCAAGGAGATAGATATATTTCTTAATGCTAAAGGGATGAAGGGATATGGGGAAAAAGTGGGAACAGGGTACTGAGTTAGACAATCAGTCATTTTGAATGGCGGAGCAGGCCCGAATGGCCTACTCTTGCTCCTATTTTCTATGTTTCTATGTTTCACACAGTGAGACTGACCGTCTCGGACCCCACGGTGAGACTGACCGTCTCAGACCACAGGGTGAGACTGACCGTCTCAGACCCCACGGCGAGGCTGACCGTCTCAGACCCCACGGCGGGAGTGACCGTCTGTGTCGCACGGCGGGAGTGACCGTCTGTGTCGCACGGCGGGAGTGACCGTCTGTGACGTACGGCGGGAGTGACCGTCTGTGACACGGCGAGAGTGACCGTCTGTGACACACGGCGGGAGTGACCGTCTGTGACGCACGGCGGGAGTGACCGTCTGTGACGCACGGCGGGAGTGACCGTCTGTGACACGGCGAGAGTGACCGTCTGTAACACGGCGAGAGTGACCGTCTGTGACACACGGCGGGAGTGACCGTCTGTGACACGGCGAGAGTGACCGTCTGTGACACACGGCGGGAGTGACCGTCTGTGACACGGCGAGAGTGACCGTCTGTGACACATGGCGGCAGTGACCATCTCTGACCTGTTCCGTTGGGCTTTGCTTTGAGAAGGACAGTCTTGTGTCTTTTCTTTCCCCGTCCGTTCTCCATCTCCTGCTCCATTCGAGTCGAGATCTCCCTCAGTTTCTGCTCCGACACGGAGAAATCCTGCAGCACGTTCTCAATCTACAATGAGAGTGATTGTGAAAGAGGCAGAGAGACATTCGATCAGGGCCCGGAATTAGTGGGGCCAAATCACACCAGAGCAAGTACAGGGCGGGGGGAGGTGTGGGGGGGGGGGGGAGGGGGAAGGAGAGGTGTGGGGGGAGGGGGTGAGGGTGCCCGGGGTCCGGTTCGGGGGGTGCCCGGGGTCCGGTTAGAGGGGTGCCCGGGGTCCGGTTCGGGGGGTGCCCGGGGTCCGGTTCGGGGGGTGCCCGGGGTCCGGTTCGGGGGGTGCCCGGGGTCCGGTTCGGGGGGTGCCCGGGATCCGGTTCGGGGGGTGCCCGGGGTCCGGTTCGGGGGGTGCCCGGGGTCCGGTTCGGGGGGTGCCCGGGGTCCGGTTCGGGGGGGTGCCCGGGGTCCGGTTCGGGGGGTGCCCGGGGTCCGGTTCGGGGGGTGCCCGGGGTCCGGTTCGGGGGGGTGCCCGGGGTCCGGTTCGGGGGGGTGCCCGGGGTCCGGTTCGGGGGGGGTGCCCGGGGTCCGGTTCGGGGGGGTGCCCGGGGTCCGGTTCGGGGGGTGCCCGGGGTCCGGTTCGGGGGGTGCCCGGGGTCCGGTTCGGGGGGGTGCCTGGGGTCCGGTTCGGGGGGTGCCCGGGGTCCAGTTCGGGGGGTGCCCGGGGTCCGGTTATGAACAAGTTTGATTAACAGACTGACTGAAAGACTCGGCTCAATCAATCTTTCCACTGAACAGGAGAGATCACTGGACCTGACATTTCACCCTGATTACAGAACCTGAGAGGGCGATCGAGGGCGAGGGTCCCCGGATTACACTGCCTGAGAGGGAGATCGAGGGCGGGCATCCTCTAATTACAGTTCCTGAGAGGGAGATCGCGGACAAGGAGGTCCTCTGATTACAGTACCTGAGAGGGAGATCGGGGGCAGAGGGCCCTCTGATTACAGTACCTGAGAAGGAGGTCGAGGGTGGAGGCACCTTTGATTCCAGTGCCTGAGAGGGAGATCGAGGGCGGAGGGCCCTCTGATTACAGTACCTGAGAGGGAGATCGAGGGCGGAGGGCCCTCTGATTACAGTACCTGAGAGGGAGATCGGGGGCAGAGGGCCCTCTGATTACAGTACCTGAGAGTGAGATCGAGGGCGGGGGGTCCTCTGATTACAGTACCTGAGAGGGAGTTTGAGGGGGGGGTGTTCCTCTGATTACAGTACCTGAGAGGAATATCGAGGGTGGGGGGGGTCCTCTGATTACAGTACCTCAGAGGGAGATCGAGGGCAGAGGCTCTTCTGATTACAGTACCTGTGAGGGAGATTAGGGGCGGAGAGCCCTCTGATTACAGTACCTGAGAGTGAGATCGAGGGCAGAGGACCCTCTGATTACAGTACCTGAGAAGGAGATCGGGGGTGGAGGGCCCTCTGATTACAGTACCTGAGAGAGAAATCGAGGGTAGGGATCCTCTGATTACAGTACCTGAGAGGGCGATCAAGGGCGGAGGGCCCTCTGATTACAGTACCTGAGAGGGAGATCGAGGCCGGGGGGTGGGTCCTCTGATTACAATACCTGAGAGGGAGATCGAGGGCGGAGGGCCCTCTGATTACAGTACCTGAGAAGGAGGTCGAGGGTGGAGGCACCTTTGATTCCAGTGCCTGAGAGGGAGATCGAGGGCGGAGGGCCCTCTGATTACAGTACCTGAGAGGGAGATTGAGGGCGGAGGGCCCTCTGATTACAGCACCTGAGAGGGAAATCGAGGGCGGGGTGTCTTCTGATTACAGTACCTGAGAGGGAGATTGAGGGCAGAGGGTCCTCTGATTACAGTACCTGAGAGGGACATTGAGGGTGGGGGTTCCTCTGACTACAGTACCTGAGCGGAAGATCGGGGGCGGAGGGTACTCTGATTACAGTACCTCAGCGGAAGGTTGAGGGCGGAAGTCCCTCTGATTACAGTACCTGAAAGGGAGATTGAGGGTGGGGGGCCCTCTGATTACAGTACCTCAGCGGAAGGTTGAGGGCGGAAGTCCCTCTGATTACTGTACCTGAGAGGGAGATCGAGGGTGGAGGGCCCTCTGATTACAGTACCTGAGAGGGAGATTGAGGGCGGGGTGTCTTCTGACTACAGTACCTGAGAGGGAGATCGAGGGCAGGGGGCCCTCTGATTACAGTACCTGAAAGGGAGATTGAGGGTGGACATCCCTCTGATTACAGTACCTGAGAGGGAGATTGAAGGTGGACGTCACTCTGATTACAGTACCTGAGCGGGAGATCGAGAGCGGGGCGTCCTCTGATTACACTGCCTGAGAGGGAAATCAGGGCCGGACGTCCCTCTGATTACAGTACCTGAGCAGGAAATTGGGGGCGGACGTCCCTCTGATTACAGTACCTGAGAGGGAGCTTGAGGGTGAGGGGCCCTCTGATTACAGTACCTGAGAGGGAGATAGAAGGTGGACGTCCCTCTGATTACAGTACCTGAGAGGGAAATCGAGGGCGGGGTGTCCTCTGATTACAGTACCTGAGAGGGAGATCGAGGGTAGAGGCTCCTCTGATTACAGTAGCTGAGAGGGAGATCGGGGATGGAGGGCCCGATAATTACAATACCTCAGAGGGAGATTGAGGGTGGAGGGCCCACTGATTACAGTACCTGAGAGGGAGATCGAGGGCAGAGGCTCCTCTGATTACAGTAGCTGAGAGGGAGATCAGGGATGGAGGGCCCGATAATTACAATACCTCAGAGGGAGATTGAGGGTGGAGGGCCCACTGATTACAGTACCTGAGCGGGAAATCGGGAGCGGAGGGCCCTCTGATTACAGTACCTGAGCGGGAAATCAGGAGCGGAGGGCCCTCTGATTACAGTACCTGAGAGGGAGATCAAGGGCGGAGGGCCCTCTGATTACAGTACCTGAGAGGGAGATCAAGGGCGGAGGGCCCTCTGATTACAGTACCTGAGAGGGCGATCGAGGGCGGAGGTCCCTCTGATTACAGTACCTGAGAGGGAGATCAAGGGCGGAGGGCCCTCTGATTACAGTACCTGAGCGGGAAATCGGGAGCGGAGGGCCCTCTGATTACAGTACCGGAGAGGGAGATCGCGGACGGAGGGCCTCTGATTACAGTACCTGAGCGGGAAATCGGGAGCGGAGGGCCCTCTGATTACAGTACCTGAGAGGGAGATCAAGGGCGGAGGGCCCTCTGATTACAGTACCTGAGAGGGAGATCAAGGGCGGAGGGCCCTCTGATTACAGTACCTGAGAGGGAGATCAAGGGCGGAGGGCCCTCTGATTACAGAACCTGAGAGGGCGATCGAGGGCGAGGGTCCCCGGATTACACTGCCTGAGAGGGAGATCGCGGGCGAGGAGGTCCTCTGATTACTGTACCTGAGAGGGAGATCAGGGGTGGAGGGCCCTCTGATTGCAGTACCTGAGAGGGAGTTTGAGGGGGGGGTGTTCCTCTGATTACAGTACCTGAGAGGAATATCGAGGGTGGGGGGTCCTCTGATTACAGTACCTGAGAGGGAGATCGAGGACGGAGGGTCTTCTGATTACAGTACCTGTGAGGAAGATTGGGGGCGGAGGGCCCTCTGATTACATTACCTGAGAGTGAGATCGAGGGCAGAGGACCCTCTGATTACAGTACCTGAGAAGGAGATCGGGGGTGGAGGGCCCTCTGATTACAGTACCTGAGAGAGAAATCGAGGGTGGGGATCCTCTGATTACAGTACCTGAGAGGGAGATCGAGGCCGGGGGGGGGGGGGTCCTCTGATTACAATACCTGAGAGGGAGATCGAGGGCGGGGGCTCCTCTGATTACAGTACCTGAGGCAGAGATTGAGGGTGGGGGTCCTCTGATTACAGTACCTGAGAGGGAGATCAAGGACGGAGGGTCTTCTGATTACAGTACCTGTGAGGAAGATTGGGGGCGGAGGGCCCTCCGATTACAGTACCTGAGAGGGAGATCGAGGGCGGAGGACCCTCTGATTACAGTACCTGAGAGGGAGATTGAGGGCGGAGGGCCCTCTGATTACAGTACCTGAGAGGGAAATCGAGGGCGGGGTGTCCTCTGATTACAGTACCTGAGAGGGAAATCGAGGGCGGGGTGTCTTCTGATTACAGTACCTGAGAGGGAGATTGAGGGCAGAGGGTCCTCTGACTACAGTACCTGAGAGGGAGATTGAGGATGGGGTGTCCTCTGATTACAGTACCTGAAAGGGAGATTGAGGGCGGACGTCCCTCTGATTACAGTACCTGAAAGGGAGATTGAGGGTGGGGGGCCCTCTGATTACAGTACCTGAGAGGGAGATCGAGGGCGGGGTGTCCTCTGATTACAGTACCTGAGCGGAAGATCGGGGACGGAGGTCCCTCTGATTACAGAACCTGAGAGGGAAATCGAGGGCGGGGTGTCCTCTCATTACAGTACCTGAGAGGGAGATTGAGGGTGGGGGTTCTTCTGACTACAGTACCTGAGCGGATAATCGGGGGCGGAGGTCCCTCTGATTACAGTACCTGAGAGGGAGATCGAGGATAGGGTGTCCTCTGATTACAGTACCTGAAAGGGAGATTGAGGGTGGACATCCCTCTGATTACAGTACCTGAGAGGGAGATTGAAGGTGGACGTCACTCTGATTACAGTACCTGAAAGGGAGATTGAGGCTGAGGGGCCCTCTGATTACAGTACCTGAGCGGGAGATCGGGGGCGGACGTTCCTTTGATTCCAGTGCCTGAGAGGGAGATCGACGATGGGGGCCCTCTGATTACAGTACCTGAGAGGGAAATCAGGGCCGGACGTCCCTCTGATTACAGTACCTGAGCAGGAAATTGGGGGCGGACGTCCCTCTGATTACAGTACCTGAGAGGGAGCTTGAGGGTGAGGGGCCCTCTGATTACAGTCCCTGAGAGGGAGATTGAAGGTGGACGTCCCTCTGATTACAGTACCTGAGAGGGAAATCGAGGGCGGGGTGTCCTCTGATTACAGGACCTGAGAGGGAGATCGAGGATGGAGGGCCCTATGATTACAATACCTGAGAGGGAGATTGAGGTGGAGGGCCCACTGATTACAGTACCTGAGTGGAAGATCGGGGACGGAGGGCCATCTGATTACAGTACCTGAGAGGGAAATCGAGGGCAGGGTGTCTTCTGATTACAGTACCTGAGAGGGAAATCGAGTGTGGGGGGCCCTCTGATTCCCGTACCTGAGAGGGAGATTGAAGGTGGACATCCCTCTGATTACAGTACCTGAGCGGAAGATCAGGGGCGGACGTCCCTCTGATTACAGTACCTGAGAGGGAGATCGAGGGTGGACATCCCTCTGATTACAGTACCTGAGAGGGAGATTGAAGGTGGACGTCACTCTGATTACAGTACCTGAAAGGGAGATTGAGGCTGAGGGGCCCTCTGATTACAGTACCTGAGAGGGAAATCAGGGCCGGACGTCCCTCTGATTACAGTACCTGAGCAGGAAATTGGGGGCGGACGTCCCTCTGATTACAGTACCTGAGAGGGAAATCGAGGGCGGGGTGTCCTCTCATTACAGGACCTGAGAGGGAGATCGAGGGTGGAGGGTACTCTGATTACAGTACCTGAGAGGGAGATTGAGGGTGGTGGGCCCTCTGATTACAGGACCTGAAAGGGAGATCGAGGGTGGAGGGTACTCTGATTACAGTACCTGAGAGGGAGATCGAGGGCAGGGGGGCCTCTGATTACAGTACCTGAGAGGGAGATCGAGGGCAGGGGGGCCTCTGATTGCAGTACCTGAAAAGGCGATTGAGGACGGACGTCCCTCTGATTACATTACCTGAGAGGGAGATTGAGGGTGAGGGGCCCTCTGATTACAGTACCTGAGAGGGAGATTGAAGGTGGACGTCCCTCTGATTACAGTACCTGAGCGGGAGATCGGGGGTGGGCGTCCCACTGATTACAGCACCTGAGCGGGAGATCGGGGGTGGATGTCCCTCTGATTACAGTACCTGAGCGGGAGATCGGGGGCAGGCGTCCCTCTGATTACAGTACCTGAGCGGGAGATCAGGGGCGGACGTCCCCCTGATTACAGTACCTGAGCGGGAGATCGGGGCCGGGCGTCCGTCTGATTACAGTACCTGAGCGGGAGATCGGGGGCGGACGTCCCTCTGATTACAATACCTGAGCGAGAGATCGGGGGCGGATGTCCCTCTGATTACAGTACCTGAGCGGGAGATCTGGGGCGGACGTCCCTCTGATTACAGTACCTGAGCAGGAGATCGGGGGCGGACGTCCCTCTGATTACAGTACCTGAGCGGGAGATCGGGGCCGGACGTCCCTCTGATTACAGTACCTGAGCAGGAGATCGGGGGCGGACGTCCCTCTGATTACAGTACCTGAGCGTGAGATCTGGGGCGGACGTCCCTCTGATTACAGTACCTGAGCGTGAGATCTGGGGCGGACGTCCCTCTGATTACAGTACCTGAGCGGGAGATCGGGGGCAGACGTTCCTCTGATTACAGTACCTGAGCGGGAGATCGGGTCGGACGTCCCTCTGATTACAGTACCTGAGCGGGAGATCGGGTTGGACGTCCCTCTGATTACAGTACCTGAGCGGGAGATCGAGGGCGGACGTCCCTCTGATTACAGTACCTGAGCGGGAGATCGGGGGTGGACGTCCCTCTGATTACAGTACCTGAGCGGGAGATCGGGGGCGGACGTTCCTCTGATTACAGTACCTGAGCGGGAGATCGGGGGCGGACGTCCCTCTGATTACAGTACCTGAGAGGGAGATCGGGTCGGACGTCCATCTGATTACAGTACCTGAGAGGGAGATCGGGGGCGGACGTCCCTCTGATTACAGTACCTGAGCGGGAGATCTGGGGTGGACGTCCCTCTGATTACAGTACCTGAGCGGGAGATCGGGGCCGGACGTCCCTCTGATTACAGTACCTGAACAGGAGATCGGGGGCGAACGTCCCTCTGATTACAGTACCTGAGTGGGAGATCTGGGGCGGATGTCCCTCTGATTACAGTACCTGAGAGGGAAATCAGGGCCGGACGTCCCTCTGATTACAGTACCTGAGCAGGAAATATGGGCGGACGTCCCTCTGATTACAGTACCTGAGAGGGAGCTTGAGGGTGAGGGGCCCTCTGATTACAGTCCCTGAGAGGGAGATTGAAGGTGGACGTCCCTCTGATTACAGTACCTGAGAGGGAAATCAAGGGCGGGGTGTCCTCTGATTACAGGACCTGAGAGGGAGATCGAGGATGGAGGGCCCTATGATTACAATACCTGAGAGGGAGATTGAGGTGGAGGGCCCACTGATTACAGTACCTGAGTGGAAGATCGGGGATGGAGGGCCATCTGATTACAGTACCTGAGAGGGAAATCGAGGGCAGGGTGTCTTCTGATTACAGTACCTGAGAGGGAAATCGAGTGTGGGGGGCCCTCTGATTCCCGTACCTGAGAGGGAGATTGAAGGTGGACGTCCCTCTGATTACAGTACCTGAGCGGAAGATCAGGGGCGGACGTCCCTCTGATTACAGTACCTGAGAGGGAGATCGAGGGTAGGGTGTCCTCTGATTACAGTACCTGAAAGGGAGATTGAGGGTGGACATCCCTCTGATTACAGTACCTGAGAGGGAGATTGAAGGTGGACGTCACTCTGATTACAGTACCTGAAAGGGAGATTGAGGCTGAGGGGCCCTCTGATTACAGTACCTGAGAGGGAAATCAGGGCCGGACGTCCCTCTGATTACAGTACCTGAGCAGGAAATTGGGGGCGGACGTCCCTCTGATTACAGTACCTGAGAGGGAAATCGAGGGCGGGGTGTCCTCTCATTACAGGACCTGAGAGGGAGATCGAGGGTGGAGGGTACTCTGATTACAGTACCTGAGAGGGAGATTGAGGGTGGTGGGCCCTCTGATTTCAGTGCATGAGAGGGAGATCGAGGGTGGTGGGCCCTCTGATTACAGTACCTGAAAGGGAGATCGAGGGTGGAGGGTACTCTGATTCCAGTACCTGAGAGGGAGATCGAGGGCAGGGGGGCCTCTGATTACAGTATCTGAGAGGGAGATCGAGGGCAGGGGGGCCTCTGATTGCAGTACCTGAAAAGGCGATTGAGGACGGACGTCCCTCTGATTACATTACCTGAGAGGGAGATTGAGGGTGAGGGGCCCTCTGATTACAGTACCTGAGAGGGAGATTGAAGGTGGACGTCCCTCTGATTACAGTACCTGAGCGGGAGATCGGGGGTGGGCGTCCCTCTGATTTCAGCACCTGAGCGGGAGATCGGGGGTGGATGTCCCTCTGATTACAGTACCTGAGCGGGAGATCGGGGGCAGGCGTCCCTCTGATTACAGTACCTGAGCGGGAGATCAGGGGGCGGACGTCCCCCTGATTACAGTACCTGAGCGGGAGATCGGGGCCGGGCGTCCCTCTGATTACAGTACCTGAGCGGGAGATCGGGGCCGGACGTCCCTCTGATTACAGTACCTGAGCAGGAGATCGGGGGCGGACGTCCCTCTGATTACAGTACCTGAGCGTGAGATCTGGGGCGGACGTCCCTCTGATTACAGTACCTGAGCGTGAGATCTGAGGCGGACGTCCCTCTGATTACAGTACCTGAGCGGGAGATCGGGGGCAGACGTTCCTCTGATTACAGTACCTCAGCGGGAGATCGGGTCGGACGTCCCTCTGATTACAGTACCTGAGCGGGAGATCGGGTCGGACGTCCCTCTGATTACAGTACCTGAGCGGGAGATCGAGGGCGGACGTCCCTCTGATTACAGTACCTGAGCGGGAGATCGGGGGTGGACGTCCCTCTGATTACAGTACCTGAGCGGGAGATCGGGGGCGGACGTTCCTCTGATTACAGTACCTGAGCGGGAGATCGGGGGCGGACGTCCCTCTGATTACAGTATCTGAGAGGGAGATCGGGTCGGACGTCCATCTGATTACAGTACCTGAGAGGGAGATCGGGGGCGGACGTCCCTCTGATTACAGTACCTGAGCGGGAGATCGGGGGTGGACGTCCCTCTGATTACAGTACCTGAGCGGGAGATCGGGGGCGGACGTTCCTCTGATTACAGTACCTAAGCGGGAGATCGGGGGCGGACGTCCCTCTGATTACAGTACCTGAGAGGGAGATCGGGTCGGACGTCCATCTGATTACAGTACCTGAGAGGGAGATCGGGGGCGGACGTCCCTCTGATTACAGTACCTGAGCGGGAGATCTGGGGTGGACGTCCCTCTGATTACAGTACCTGAGCGGGAGATCGGGGCCGTACGTCCCTCTGATTACAGTACCTGAACAGGAGATCGGGGGCGAACGTCCCTCTGATTACAGTACCTGAGTGGGAGATCTGGGGCGGATGTCCCTCTGATTACAGTACCTGAGAGGGAAATCAGGGCCGGACGTCCCTCTGATTACAGTACCTGAGCAGGAAATTGGGGGCGGACGTCCCTCTGATTACAGTACCTGAGAGGGAGCTTGAGGGTGAGGGGCCCTCTGATTACAGTCCCTGAGAGGGAGATTGAAGGTGGACGTCCCTCTGATTACAGTACCTGAGAGGGAAATCGAGGGCGGGGTGTCCTCTGATTACAGGACCTGAGAGGGAGATCGAGGATGGAGGGCCCTATGATTACAATACCTGAGAGGGAGATTGAAGGTGGACGTCCCTCTGATTACAGTACCTGAGCGGAAGATCAGGGGCGGACGTCCCTCTGATTACAGTACCTGAGAGGGAGATCGAGGGTAGGGTGTCCTCTGATTACAGTACCTGAGAGGGAGATTGAAGGTGGACGTCCCTCTGATTACAGTACCTGAGCGGGAGATCGGGGGTGGGCGTCCCTCTGATTTCAGCACCTGAGCGGGAGATCGGGGGTGGATGTCCCTCTGATTACAGTACCTGAGCGGGAGATCGGGGGCAGGCGTCCCTCTGATTACAGTACCTGAGCGGGAGATCAGGGGCGGACGTCCCCCTGATTACAGTACCTGAGCGGGAGATCGGGGCCGGGCGTCCCTCTGATTACAGTACCTGAGCGGGAGATCGGGGGCGGACGTCCCTCTGATTACAATACCTGAGCGGGAGATCGGGGGCGGATGTCCCTCTGATTACAGTACCTGAGCAGGAGATCGGGGCCGGACGTCCCTCTGATTACAGTACCTGAGCAGGAGATCGGGGGCGGACGTCCCTCTGATTACAGTACCTGAGCGTGAGATCTGGGGCGGACGTCCCTCTGATTACAGTACCTGAGCGGGAGATCGGAGCCGGACGTCCCTCTGATTACAGTACCTGAGCAGGAGATCGGGGGCGGACGTCCCTCTGATTACAGTACCTGAGCGTGAGATCTGGGGCGGACGTCCCTCTGATTACAGTACCTGAGCGTGAGATCAGGGGCGGACGTCCCTCTGATTACAGTACCTGAGCAGGAGATCGGGGGCGGAGGTCCCTCTGATTACAGTACCTGAGCGGGAGATCGGGGCCGGACGTCCCTCTGATTACAGTACCTGAGCAGGAGATCGGGGGCGGACGTCCCTCTGATTACAGTACCTGAGCGTGAGATCTGGGGCGGACGTCCCTCTGATTACAGTACCTGAGCGTGAGATCTGGGGCGGACGTCCCTCTGATTACAGTACCTGAGCGGGAGATCGGGGGCAGACGTTCCTCTGATTACAGTACCTGAGCGGGAGATCGGGTCGGACGTCCCTCTGATTACAGTACCTGAGCGGGAGATCGGGTCGGACGTCCCTCTGATTACAGTACCTGAGCGGGAGATCGAGGGCGGACGTCCCTCTGATTACAGTACCTGAGCGGGAGATCGGGGGTGGACGTCCCTCTGATTACAGTACCTGAGCGGGAGATCGGGGGCGGACGTTCCTCAGATTACAGTACCTGAGCGGGAGATCGGGGGCGGACGTCCCTCTGATTACAGTACCTGAGAGGGAGATCGGGGGCGGACGTCCCTCTGATTACAGTACCTGAGAGGGAGATCGGGGGCGGACGTCCCTCTGATTACAGTACCTGAGCGGGAGATCTGGGGTGGATGTCCCTCTGATTACAGTACCTGAGCGGGAGATCGGGGCCGGACGTCCCTCTGATTACAGTACCTGAGAGGGAGATCGGGGGCGGACGTCCCTCTGATTACAGTACCTGAGAGGGAGTTCGGGGGCGGACGTCCCTCTGATTACAGTACCTGAGAGGGAGATCGGTGGCGGACGTCCCTCTGATTACAGTACCTGAGCGGGAGATCGGTGGCGGACGTCCCTCTGATTACAGTACCTGAGAGGGAGATCGGGGGCGGACGTCCCTCTGATCACAGTACCTGAGAGGGAGATCGGGGGCGGACGTCCCTCTGATTACAGTACCTGAGCGGGAGATTGGGGGCGGACGTCCCTCTGATTACAGTACCTGAGCGGGAGATCGGGGGCGAACGTCCCTCTGATTACAGTACCTGAGTGGGAGATCTGGGGCGGACGTCCCTCTGATTACAGTACCTGAGAGGGAGATCGAGGGCGGACGTCCCTCTGATTACAGTACCTGAGTGGGAGATCTGGGGCAGACGTCCCCCTGATTACAGTACCTGAGTGGGACATCGGGGGCGGACGTCCCTCTGATTACAGTACCTGAGCGGGAGATCGGGGTCGGACGTCCCTCTGATTACAGTACCTGAGAGGGAGATCGGGGGCGGACGTCCCTCTGATTCCAGTACCTGAGAGGGAGATCGGGGGCGGACGTCCCTCTGATTACAGTACCTGAGAGGGAGATCGGGGGCGGACGTCCCTCTGATTACAGTACCTGAGCGGGAGATCGAGGGCGGACGTCCCTCTGATTACAGTACCTGAGCGGGAGATCGGGGGCGGACGTCCCTCTGATTACAGTACCTGAGCGGGAGATCGGGGGCGGACGTCCCTCTGATTACAGTACCTGAGAGGGAGATCGGGGACGGACGTCCCTCTGATTACAGTACCTGAGCGGGAGATCGGGGGCGAACGTCCCTCTGATTACAGTACCTGAGCGGGAGATCGGGGGCGGACGTCCCTCTGATTACAGTACCTGAGCGGGAGATCGGGGGCGGACGTCCCTCTGATTACAGTACCTGAGCGGGAGATCGGGGGCAGACGTCCCTCTGATTACAGTACCTGAGCGGGAGATCGGGGGCAGACGTCCCTCTGATTACAGTACCTGTTCCATGAGCTGAGAGGCAGCAAGTTTCTTACCCGCTCCCGGTGACCCTGATTCCTGTGCTCCTTCCAGACGGCTGCACAGTCCTCTGTTCCCCTCGTCTCGGCTGCAGACTTCCTGTCAAATTTGTTCCCGACTGAAGACATCTCAAGACCTGAATTAACATTAAATTGTATTTACATTGTGTCGTTAATGGAGTGAAACATCCCAAAGAGCTTCATTGAGGAGTCATCAGAGAAAAACAGACACCAAGACCCTGACGAAGATATTCGGACAGGTGACCAAAAGCTCGGTCTAAGAGGTCGGCTTTAGATTGGTCTTACAGGAGGAGGGAGAGGTTTAAGGAGGGAATTCCTGAGCTTTGGGCTGAGGCAGCTGAAGGCACGGCCACCAATGGTGGAATGATTAAAATCAGGGATGCACAAGAGGCAAAAATTGGAGGAGTGCAGAGATCTCAGAGAGTTGTAGGGCTGGAGGAGGTTCCAGAGATAGGGAGGGACGAGGCCATGGAGGGATTTGAAAACAAGGATGAGAATTTTAAAACCGAGGAGCCGGGGACCAATGTAGGTCGGTGAGCACAGGGGTGATGGGTGAAGGGGCTTGGTGTGAGTTAGGATACGAGCAGCAAAGAGCTCAATTTATGGAGATGGAAGGTAGGAGGCCGGCCAGGAGAGCATTGGAATCGTCCAGTCTGGAGGGGCCAAGGATCGATCCTCGGGGGACTCCAGAGGTAACGGTGTGGGAGAGAGAAGAGAAGCCATTACAGGAGATTCTCTGATACGACTGGATAGATAAGAATGGAAGCAGGTGAAGGCAGTCCCACCCAGCTGGACAATGGAGGAGAGGCGTTGGAGGCGGATGGAGTGGTCAATCGTGTGAAAGGCTGCAGACAGGTGGAGAAGGATGAGGAGGGAGAGTTTACCACGGTCACAGTCACAGAGGATCTCATTTGTGACTTTGATAAGGGCCGTTTTGATAAGGGGCGGAAACCTGATTGGAGGGATTCGAACATGGAGTTATGGGAAAGATGGACACGGATTTGGGAGACGACAACATGTTGAAGGACTTTGGAGAGGAAAGGGAGGTTGGAGATGGGGGGGTAGTTTGCAAGGACAGAGGGGGTCAAGGTGTTTTTTGAGGAGGGGGTGATGACAGCAGATTTGAAGGGGAGGGGGACAGTAGCTGAGGAGGCAATGCCTCTCCCTCTCCCCAACTGCCCCCTGATTCCTCTGCCCTTCCCTCCCCTGCACTCTCCCTCCCTCCACCGCACTCTCCCTCTCCCCAACTCCCCCGCCACTCCTCTCCCCTCCCTCCACTTTCCCACTCCCCAACTACCCCCACTCCACTCTCCCTCCCTCCCCCACTCTCTCTCTCCCCAACTCCCCCCCACCACTCTGTTCTCCCTCCCTTCCCTCCCACTCTTCCCCTCTCCACAGATGGAGATGGAGGGAGAGAGAGAGAGGGAGGGAGGGAGGGAGAGAGTGGGTGGTAGAGAGAGGGGGAGAGAGAGGGAGAGAGAGAGGGAGAGAGAGAGATGGAGAGAGGAAGAGAAAGGGAGAGTGAGAGCTAGAGAGAGGGAGAGAAATGGGGAGGGAGAGAGAGAGGGATAGGGAGAGAGAGACAGAGAGAGGGGTTGAGAGAGATAAGGGGAGAGGGAGAGATTGGGGGGGAGAGATAGGGAGAGAGGAAGAGGAAGGGAGAGTGAGAGCTAGAGAGAGGGAGAGAAACGGGGAGGGAGAGAGAGAGGGATAGGGAGAGAGAGAGACAGAGAGAGGTTGGGAGAGGGAGAGAGGGGGAGAGATAGAGAGGGGGGGAGAGTGAGAGAGGAGGGGGAGAGATAGAGAGGGGGAGAGTGAGAGAGGAGAGGGAGAGAGGGGGGGAGAGTGAGAGAGGAGGAGAGAGGGAGGGGGAGAGAGAGAGAGGGGGG
This sequence comes from Heptranchias perlo, assembly GCF_035084215.1. NCBI lineage: Eukaryota > Metazoa > Chordata > Chondrichthyes > Hexanchiformes > Hexanchidae > Heptranchias > Heptranchias perlo. Next base: position 181,798 of record NW_027139476.1, read on the forward strand.
AGAGTGAGCAAGGAGGGGGAGAGAGAGAGGGGCAGGGAGAGAGTGAGATGGAGATGGAGAGTGAGATGGAGGGGATGGGAGAGAGAGTGGGGGGAGACAGAGTGTGGGGTATGAAGAGCGAGAGAGGCAGTGAGGAAGAGGGAGGGAGAGAAACGGGGAGGGAGGGAGAGTGAGAGAGAGATAGGGAGAGAACAGGGAGGGAGAGAGACAGAGAGGGGGTTGAGAGAGAGACAGAGAGGGGGTTAGGGGGGTTGAAGAGAGGAGAGAGGGGAGGGTAGAAGAGAGTGAGAGAGGGAGAGAGAGGGAGAGAGAGAGGGGGAGAGAGAGAGGAGAGAGAGGGAGGGAGAGAACGAGAGAGGGGGAGGGGAAGGGGAAGAGAAAGAGGAGGGGGATAGGGAGGGAGAGAAAGAGGAGAGAGAGGGAGAGAAACGGGGAGGAGAGGGAGAGAGAGGAGGGACAGAGGAGAGAGAGACAGAGAGGGAGGGAGGGAGGGAGAGAGTAGAGAGAGGGAGAGGGGGGAGGGAAGGGAGAGGGGGGAGAGAGGGAGGGTAGAGAGGGGAGGGGGTAGAGGGGGAGGGAGAGAGAGAGAGGGGGAGGGGTAGAGAAGAGGGGGACGAGAGGGGGAGGAGAGGATGAGAGAGAGAGAGAGGGAGAGAAGGGGGGAGTAGAGGAAGGGGAGAGAGAGAGAGGGGAGGGGGGAGAGGAAGGGGGAGAGAGGATGGGAGAGAGAGGGGGAGGGGGTAGAGAGGGGAAGAGAGGGGAGAGGAAGGGGAGAGGGAGGGGGAGGGGTAGAGGGAGGGGGAGAGAGAGAGGGGAGAGAGAGGGTAGGGGAGGGGGTAGAGGGAGGGGGAGAGAGAGAGAGGGGGAGGGGGTAGAGGAGGGGAGAGAGAGAGGGGGAGGGGGGTAGAGGGAGGGGGAGAGAGAGAGGGGGAGGGGGTAGAGGGAGGGGGAGAGAGAGGGGGAGAGAGAAGGGTAGAGGGAGGGGAGAGAGAGAGGGGGGGAGGGTAGAGAAAGAGGAGGTGAGGGGGAGGGAGAGATAGAGAGAGAGGGGGAGGGGGGTAGAGAAGGGGAGAGAGAGAGAGGGGGAGGGGAGGGGGAGGGGTAGAGGGAGGGGGAGAGAGAGAGGGGGGAGGGTAGAGAAAGAGGGGGTGAGGGGGAGGGAGAGATAGAGAGAGAGGGGAGGGGGGGTAGAGGAAGGGGGAGAGAGAGAGGGGGAGGGGGTAGAGGGAGGGGGAGAGAGAGAGAGGGGGAGGGGGTTAGAGGGGAGGGGGAGAGAGAGGGGGAGAGAGAGAGGGTAGAGGGAGGGGGAGAGAGAGAGGGGGGGAGGGTAGAGAAAGAGGAGGTGAGGGGAGGGAGAGATAGAGAGAGGGGGGAGGGGGTAGAGGAAGGGGAGAGAGAGAGGGGAGGGGGAGGGGAGGGGTAGAGGGAGGGGGAGAGTGAGAGGGGGGAGGTTAGAGAAAGATGGGGGTGAGGGGGAGGGAGAGATAGAGAGAGAGGGGGAGGGGGGTAGAGGAAGGGGAGAGAGGGGAGGGAGGGTAGAGAGAAGGGGGAGAGAGAGAGGGGAGAGAGAAGGGGTAGAGGGAGGGAGAGAGAGAGAGAGGGAGAGATGAGAGGGGGAGGGGAGGGGGTAGAGGAAGGGGAGAGGGAGAGAGAGGGAGGGGGTAGAGGGAGGGGGAGAGAGAGAGGAGGGGGGTAGAGGAAGGGGGAGAGAGAGGGGGAGGGGGTTAGAGGGAGGGGAGAAGAGAGGAGAGAGAAGGGGAAGGGGAGGGGGTAGAGGAAGGAGGGAGAGAGAGGGGGAGGGGTTAGAGGGAGGGGGAGAGAGAGGGGGTAGAGAGAGAGGGGTAGAGGGAGGGGGGAGAGGAAGGGAGAGAGAGGGGGAGGGGGGTAGAGGGAGGGGGAGAGGGGGATGGGAGGGGGAGCGGGAGGGGGAGAGAGAGGGAGGGGGGTAGAGGGAAGGGGAGAGAGAGAGGGGGAGGGGGGTTAGAGGGGAGGGGGAGAAGAGAGAGGGGGAGGGGGTAGAGGAAGGGGGGAGAGAGGGATGGGGGGAGAGAGAGGGGAGAGAGGAGGAGGGGGAGGGAGAGTGGTAGAGGGAGGGGGAGAGAGAGAGGGGGAGGGGGGTAGAGGAGGGGAGAGAGAGATGGGGAGAGAGAGAGGGAGAGGAGAGGGGGAGGTAGAGAAGAGGGGAGAGGGGGAGGGAGAGAGAGAGAGGGGGAGGAGGGTAGAGGAGGGGGAGAGAGAGAGGGGGAGGGGGTAGAGGAAGGGGGAGAGAGAGAGGGGGAGAGAGAAGGGGTAGAGGGAGGGGGAGAGGAGAGAGGGGGATGAGGAGAGGAAGGGGGAGAGAGAGAGGGGAGAGAGAAGGGGTAGAGGAGGGGGAGGAGAAGAGAGGGAGGGGGAGAGAAGGGGGAGAGAGAAGGGGGAGAGAGAGGGTGAGGGAGGGGAGAGGAGAGAGGGGGAGGGTGGTAGAGGAAGGGGGAGAGAGAGGGGAGAGAGAAGGGGTAGAGGGAGGGGAGGAGGTAGAGGGGAGGGAGAGAGAGAGAAGGGGAGAGAGAAAGGGCAGAGGAGGGGGAGGGGGTTAGAGGGAGGGGGAGAGAGAGAGGGGTGAGAGAGGGGAGAGGGAGGGGGAGAGAGAGAGGGGGAGGGGGTAGAAGGAAGGGGGAGAGAGAGAGGGGAGAGAGGGGTAGAGGGAGGGGGAGAGAGAGGAGGGGG